>NC_137460.1:16279741-16462255 GCF_964235325.1 Thermobia domestica
TATTTTCGTAAAAGTTCAAGAAATTTCTGCAAATTTCAATATCGTTCGGAAAACTTCGGCGATCTTCGGTAATCTTCGTATAAATTTCTAGGAGTTTCTTAAAATTCTGGGAATTAGTTAAAATTCTTGGAGTTACATAAAATTCTTGGAATTTATTAAAATTCTAAGAAATACACGGTCATTTACCTATTAATCCTGAAATTTTTAAACATTTTTTCGGTATGCGTACGTGATTATTCAAGGACAAGCAACATTCCTGTCAAGAATAAAAACCTGTAACGCACACCTGTGTTCTACCTCTCCCCCAAACAAATATAAATTTTTCTTTGAAATTCCAAAAAACATCTATTGTTCAGGTATATGTTCAAGGTTAACGCAATTCCGGAATACAATAAAAACTTTTAACGCACACCTGTGTTCTAACTCTCTCCCAAACATATATAAGCTTTTCTTAGAAATTCCAAAAACATCTATTGTTCAGGTATATGGTCAAGGTTAACGCTATACCTGAATACAATAAAAACTTTTAACGTACACCTGTGTTCTAACTCTCTCCCAAACAAATATAAGTTTTTCTTAGAAATTCCAAAAACATCTATTGTTCAGGTATATGGTCAAGGTTAACGCTATACCTGAATACAATAAAAACTTTTAACGCACACCTGTGTTCTAAATCTCCCCCAAACAAATATAAGCTTTTCTTAGAAATTCCAAAACAAACTTCTGCGTACGTCACTATTCAAGGTCAAAAGCACTTCCTAAATACAATAAAAACTTTTAACGCACACCTGTGTTCTACCTCTTCCCCAAACAAATATAAGCATTTCTTAGAAATTCCAAAACAAACTTCGGCGTATGTGACTATTCAAGGTCAAACGCAATTCCTAAATACAATAAAAATAATATAAACAATGTACACTTCTCAGCCCCAGCCGCCACATTCTTCAACCATCTTCTTGAGTACAAAGAATAAAAGAAACCGACATGTCATTAACAATAATTTATTACATATACTTTACAATCAACAAGAAACATAAAAACAGCCATAAATGGCGGAGAAGCTTCTAAAAGCTTTTATCTTCAAGTTACCCTTTGTCTCGACTCGGAAAATGCCTCGTCTCGAACCCTAATATGCATACGCATAGTTTGAAGATCTACTACTGTTTTGCACTGTAATATACGTTGAAGTGGTGTGTTTAGGGGTGTGCGAGCACGGGCGTCTCTGTAAGGGGGACGAGGGGCACGCATCCCCCCAAATATTTTGAAGTACAAAATATTTAATATTTTATTCTAATTTATTTTTTTTACTAACGACAGAATATCACATAAATAATAATATTTATACTTATTTGGAATATTCAGGCTCTGAAACGATTGTAATCGAGTTCTTGATATACCTTTGGGGTCCGTGAAGGTTAGAAGAAGGGTAACAAATAGAATCGAAGTTAATAAAAAACAAGTTGAGCTAGGTAGTACCATTTAAATCACTTTCTTTGATATCCCCTTCAAATTTTACATGGCAGAGACGCCAGTGTGTGCGAATGTATATACAATTAAATTTAATGAGCTCAACATAATTCTAGGTTTTGGGATTATTTTGTATAACTCGAATGTGGAGTGATTCTAAGTATTGTTGTGTTTTGATGTGTTCCAAAAAAGGGAAAACAGGTCCTAATGGGAACGAACATGTTTCGGGAAGCTGCAAATGCAAATATTGCTTTAAAGTCGTAGCATATGCTTGTCGTATTTACTGTCTTTCATTTTCTTTCTATCTTTCATTTAATAGCATGTATGGAATTAACAATATGATTTGTTCATTAATCCCTAGTTCCAATATAACTTCTACAAAACAAGCCTCATTATTCATTAGTATGATTAATAATGTCCTTTCTATTTATTTGTTTTGCAAATTTGTTATTAAATAATCTTGATCAGACAATTTTCCAGACAGAATTTTAAGATGTTCAACAGCAAGGAATCAAATCTTTCTTACACCTTCGTTGTTTAAGAGTACCTAGGGCTAGTACCCACTTACGTTGCTCTTGTCAAATTACTTAATAGAATATGACATACGATATATGGTATTTTAACAGAAAAACATACTACCCTATTGGTTATACAACCTTTTGTCAAACAAAATGTTAGAAACAACAGAGAAACTAAGATTGAAATAAAAATACTCAGATCATGTCTTGCCCCCACACTTTTAAAGTCCAATCGCCGCCACTGTTGGGAAGTATACAAGATTCAAATTATTCCGAGCCAACTATGAGCAACATTTTTGCCAGGTTCTAATGACGCCGCCGACATAATTAGTAGACTTGGACAAACAAAAGGCATCATAAAGAAAGAAAAAAACTAAAGACAATAGTGAAGATTATCATATTTTAGATCGAACAGTCTTCAAGCCAATATTTTACAAGTACAAAATAACGATATTTTACCAAGTATAGAAAAGGAACATCGTAAAGATGACAATTACAATGATATAATCTCTGTCTTAGAGGAAAAGGAACCGGACGGAATCACCACAGGTGTATCGTCATGATTTTTTTGTCTTAAAGACGGCATACTATACAGAAAACAAAATCATCTCGATTACGGATTATTACATATTTTATGTATACCCAAGTCTTTAACCAACTTGTGGTTTACAACCTTTCATAGGCAAGCAACCAGACCACACTTTGGATTTGCAAACTCTTTTAAAACTGCTATGAAATAATTCTATATTCCGTATCTAAAAATTTATCTTGCTCACTTGCCCAGATTGTCAAAGATTTAAAAATTTACCAGAGAAAAAAAGGCCGAGCAGGAGATCTAGCAACAACCTGAGTGTCTGACGAACTTGGTCCATTTCCAAGCAAAGAAGGACGAAATTATTATATATTGATTAACTACGCATTATGTTGTTGCAAAACGAGTGAACGCAATAAATGCTGAAAAGCAGAAATTTTTAGAACATGACCTCACTCTAAAATTCGGAGCATTTATGACATTTTATTTGGACCAATATCCAGTACATGGAGCCGCTCGTCTACATCTTTCGTAGAAGTAAGATTTCACATATAAATACTCTCCAGCGTGTAATCACCCTTCAATTGGATTGTTAGAGCAAACCTACAAAATTATAGGAAATTGTCTAAAATTTTTCGAACAAGAGCATCATACTATGTGGAAAAATGGCTACTACACGTTATTTTGAGATTTAACACATATACAATGTGGGACGAAATACTTATCGAGGTTTTATTATTTGGATATGAGCTTGGGATAAAAACGGAATGCACGTTTGGGTCTAAAGAAAACATACAAGTTGACAAAGATAAATTAACCGTAATTAGAAAGAACCTGCAAACCAATCTGGAGCAGGCATACATTAAACAAAAGAAGTTCTATCGACAAATGGCATAAACGGTCATCTTACAAGCCAGGAGATTACGTTTTAGTATATTTCCTTACAAGAAAGCATAGTCTCTCCGAACATTTTACCACTGACTACGAAGGACCTTCAGAAATAAAACACAAGCTTAATCCACATTTGTACAGAGTCGAATTACCTTCCAAATTTAGGGACAGAATATAGGATATCTCGATAGATCTTTTAAAACTATTCTATGCCGAATGAACGTCATTTTGTTAGCACGGACTTCTACGTAGGCAGAAACGGAGGAGGAATACAACAGAATAACAAGTACTTAACAGAAACAGAAGATGGAGCAGGAAGAGAAGAAAAGAAAAAGGAAAACAGAAGAGCTGTACTACCACGCATAAAATCGCATTTCTTTATTTCACTTATACAAATTATCTCACTGTGCTTTTAGCTTCTGTGCATCAATATTTCCGTTCAGGTGCCAATATGCAAACTCAGCACTTTTTTCTTTTTTTTACTGCCAAAAGTCATTAATCCATGCAAGGTCCAAACACAATACTCTCGTTTTCCAGATCGCTTCATCAATACGAATTGTCTATTACGTCACTTTTTTCCTTATACAGAATGTTCATGAAATCAGGCATCTGGCAACATTAAACAAAACGACCAAAAGTTCGCGTGCACTAGTTCTTTCCTTTCCTTTTCAGGGAAAATCTTCAGGGTTCCAATTCCGGAGATTCTTTTTTCCTTAATTCTTATCATAAAAGTATCCTATTTGTGCCTCATCTTTAATAAGTCTCGTTATAACAACAAAAGCTTAACAAATCGCCTAGATATCTCATTACCATCGTAAAGATTTAACTCACCGGCGACAACAGTTGAAATTTAGATAATTCAGACTGAAAATACCGTGTGTGACATCAACGTAGATACTGATTTCAATAAACAAGAAACTTGACCAATCCCAACCGTTAGTGTACATTTATTAATTACAGTCGTGAAACCTTCTGCCCCTCTTAGGAAAGTGTCTGTAACAATTTGGTCCTGCTTAGCTGGGCAGAGTCAAACAAATGTTTTTATTGATTTTATAGTGTTTTGCATAGTGGTGGGCAGTGGGAATAATCACGGTGGGAAGGAATTTAAAAAATGGAAATATTCCCGGGTTTTTTCCCCTGCCCTATAAATTCCCAAGAAGGAATTTATTTACATTTCTTTACTTTATCTTCCAAATTATAGAACCATATGACTAATTACTTTATTTAAATATACTATGATTTACTTCTAGGTTTTAAAGAATTTGGAGGTTAAAATATTTAAAATTATTTGACGGTACTTTATATAACTAATAATATGATTTCTTCAGTTCCATTTCCATTTGCACTAAAATGTAAGGTAATTGTTTAGTATTGGACGGCCAAAACTAGCAAAAAGTAGGATAATTTACGTGAAAAATGAGTTGATAGTGATGTTCAAGTAGTCAAGAAAGTAACGAACACATTTTTTTTAGATCAGTAGGGGATTTATACAAAACGGAAAGGTCAGTGGAAGTGATTTATGTGAGAAAAGAAAGTGAATCGTTGGTAACGAATACAGACAACAACGTGCCATGCGGGACTCTAACCCGCCTACATTCGCTAACGCTCGCTCTGCATTGCTGTCTGAATTCAATGTTCGTAACATAATTTAACGTATGAAACCATGAAACAACCGCATCGGAATAGAGGTGCAAGGCAAAAGTAGATGCAAAATCTGGCCCCCAATGCTAAAGAACAGCCAGAATTAGTAAAGTACTAATTTACAAATGATGAAAAGGAACCATTTTGTAAAGTAATTTAGAATTATGTAGAAATAGAGATGAAGTACTATTAATGAACCCTGAACCACCATTAGTAATAGACGTCGGTATGTCTCCTCTCTCTTACTCGAACTTCTGAAGAGGTACTCGGACTTCTTTTACATGTGAATTAACGTATGGAATTTCGAGAAATAGTTAGAATGAAAGGTCGTGTATGGCAATGTTTCGTGCTAAAATATAAAGATAAGTAAGCATGTTGCAAATTTTGTGAACATAAATATGTATCCGCAAAAGTTGATAAATTGGTGAGACATGTATGTTCTAGTATTTACCCAATCTAATTGGTTTATAACATTTATAAATTTAATATGTTCATAATATCAGTAATAGAGTGAAGTTGAGCAAATCCACTTACATATAAATTTAAACTGTTACTATATAATTTTTACTTCATATTTAATTGATAGAACATATTGTAAATAGATATGGGCCATTCCACGCAAAAGTGAGCCTGAACCCAAATTTTCGAAAACTAAAAATCAATGCATTTTTACGTATATATGAAGTAAATAGAACGAAATTTACTTTTTCACAAAGAAAAACTTGTTTATACTTAGAATTCACGTAAAGTTTTAAGTCTGAGTTTTGAGTTTGTAACATGTCAGCTGGGAGGAAAATTTTTATTCTTGTTATCGGCAACATTTTACGGTATATTGTGCATGTTTGGCTGAAGTAACTTCGAGCTACTCAAGATGCTTCTTTTTGCTACAAGCTGCAGTTGAAATAGTGTTTACAGAATAAAAATTGTTTATAATATCATGAAAGATATAAACGTCAACTTGAGTGTCCTGCCCGTGACAGAAAACTACCAAAAGTTATTGTACTAAATTACTAAATTTATGAATGTGGTTCGTACTTAGTAGAAGTAACAATTTTCACGTGTACTTCACATTTACCAAATTTTGGACTAATGCTAACAATATATTTCGATTTATTTCAATTTGAAAACTTGTCCTGTCCGTGACAGTGGGCATGCCACTGGTGGGATAGTTTGTATACATTGGTTATTCACGGTAGAAAATTATTCCATGTATACTAAAATAAAGTTTTCTAATCATGAACATTATTTACTTAAATAGAGGATTATGTATTACTGTCAGTATGATGTTTTAACTTAAAATAAATGTCATATAAATATTATCATTAGTGTCACCTTTCTGTTCGTTTCAAGGGAGCAGTAGATGGGATTGAAGTACGTACAAAACGGCCAGTATGGAACTTTGTGAAACAAAACAAAGTAATTGTAGAATGTGCTGCTAAATTCGTACTCTTCGTTTCAAAATATATCTGTTTTACTACTATTATCAGCAGAAATTGAAAAAAAAAAAAAAACGTTTGAATAAAAGACGGGAAAATGCTCTTGTCAATTGAATGTCCCCAATCAAAACAATTATTCCTGCAATTTGACAGCGAAAATTTGGTAGTTCGTCGAACTTTTAAATTAGAGCTTCCTCCGTATAATATCTTTAAATTTCTAAGAGACTTTTATTCAGATTCTGAAAATGATGATTCCGAAAGCCATGAAGCTATCCTGAGCGACGACTTAGGTTTGCATGTTAAAAAGGCTTGTGTTAGACCAGCTGTTGAAGATATAACACAATAAAGATTTTTGTTGATGGAATTTTTCTCTAGTGGACAGAAAAAGAAAACATAGACATGCAACTATCGCACAAAGCCCAGTGGAAGAGGACGAAGAAGTCAAGGAAATTCGTATGAAGACTGTAAGCGATTGCGGTAAAATTTTCAAGACTGTTGAAGATGTGTCTTACGTGCATTTCGATCAAAAAATACCTTTGATACCAGTAGCGCTGTGCCCCCGGGGGGAGGGGCGAGCGTGGTTAGGGCCCCGGACGTCAGAGTAAGGGAGCGCAAAATTCAGAAGGAAAAAATTATATATATATATATATATATATATATATATATATATATATATATATATATATATATATATATATATATATATATATATATATATATATAATGGAAGGAAAACAGTATTAAAAAGTACTCAAAATCAAGGAAAAGCAGGGTTTATTTTTGAAAATTTTCTTACGCATCGCGCCAACCATGGTGACGCTTTGCGGCTGGTCTGTCGATCTCACTCATATTTACGGGGGCGCCGTCGCGACGCGTCGTATACTCTCGCCCCGGGCGCTGATTTTCCACGGCAAGGGCACTGGATACCAGCACCTATTTTATATACTGTTAGACAGTGTTTTGTACGAATTTCCCTACAAGGTGGGTGTAAATGGGCAAATAAAACCATTTCCTAAAGTGTAGGTGGTGAGAAATAAGTGTACGGCATATTAGTATTTTTATGTGGTAAAACCGAGCCTCAAGTAAACTAAATATATTTATTTATGTAAAATGCTATAACAGAACAACAGAAATTAACTTATTTTCCATTTTATTTCATTTTTGAAATCATTCTTATTGAGATGTTGTGTGTTGATTCACACGGTGTCCTGCCCGTGACACAGTAAAGTTTAGTTTATTCATTAAATAAATATTTGGCAAATTTCTATTATGTGAAATTTGTTTAAAAATTTCATCATTTATAAATTTCCGTTTAAATAAAAACATTTTGAGCTAAGAATTCACAGACTTTTGTAACATTCACTTGGTGTGTCGACAGTCACTTCTCTTTTTTGTCCCCACCAGTGACAGACCTTTAGGAATTAATATTTTCTACTCTAACCAGAAAAAAATATTGAGAGCATCAGCAACATATACTCCTTAGTCTGTACTGCTCATATATCATACAATTAGCAGAATTTATGTTATACTTTTAGAAATATACAACTTTAAAGCATCAAAAATGTAATGTAAATATCCTGCCCGTGACGATGGAATGGCCCACATTTATGCGTACTCTATAAATATAATAATGTGTTAATAAAATAACATAACACCGTTGAGAATGTACATTTTAAAGAATCCTCTGTGGACAAAGTAATAATATGCTGTGATATAAAAATTAACTCAACTTTGAAATCATAATATAGAAATAGAATGCAATTTTCTTTCTGATTCTACATAAATTCCCGGATAAATTCCCATTTTCGAGAATCTTCTCCGGAATATTCGCAGGGAATATTCCAGAAGAACAACTTCCCGGGAATATAACCATCACTAATTTTGCAGTGTCTTTAACACTGTTTTCAACTGTATCAGTGTTTTATTGAAACTGACCTCCTTTTATAATAAATGCATTTTTCCACAAATAATCTAGCAAATTATTTTTTCCTGTGTAGGGGTGTAAGGATCCGCACATCACTACACAAGCACTTATTCATTACGACACGTGCTTATATTTACAAACCAGCAGACGATACATTAAAGAAAAAGATACAAAGGAAACCGAAAGAAGACGAGCCACTAGTGATGGGCAGTGGGAATATTCCCGGTGGGAAGGAATTTTAAAAATGGGAATATTCTCGTTTTTTTCCCTGGCCTATAATCCACTTACATGTAAATTTAAACTGATCAGCGGTTTAAAAGTATGTGGACTTACTATACCATTTTTGAAACATATTTACTTTCATAGAACATACTGTAAATAAATATCCATTTATGCGTATTCTCTAAATATAATAAAATATTAATAAAATAACATAATATCGATCAGAATATACATTTTAAAGTCTCTTCTGGGGACAACAGTAATAATATACTGTGATATAGAAACGAATTTAACTTTGATATTATAATATAGTAATAGAATGCAATTTTCTTTGTGATTGTACATAAATTCCCGGAAAATTCCCATTTTTGGGAATCTTCCCGTTAATATTCCCGATAAATATCTTCCCGTGAATTTACCCACCACTACGAGCCACCCAAAGACAACATAAAAGAGAGACCACGAATAAACCAGGTAATAGTCTGACCACTGAGTAAATAACCTATACCCGCTCCGAGGTCGCACTGAACTAGGGGTACACCGTTACTTAAATCATATGTCGCACTGGACTAGGAATCCTAACTACAACTAAAGACCTCGTAAATTTGCTGTGAGTTGAGGGGTTTCCTACAAGTCCCACCTAAACCTCGTTAGTGCTCTGAATGCTGCCATGAGCTAGGAAAGGCATCGTGCAAAACAACTATCTCCTTCACAGATCCTTAGGAGAAAAAGACACTATTGAATTAATCTTAGTAATTCAAAAGAAATTCTATTTAGAATTTGTAATACAACTGGTGAAGGAAAAAACACACCCGGATTATCATTGTTTGACTCTACCTATACAACATTTCCATATACACCTTGCAGTCGCGCTTATGGCTTTCGGAATATTATTCCTAAATCACACTTTGAGCTGTAGGCATTATGTGGATATTGTCGCAGATAAGGAACTTAAGGTTACCCGAATCTTTCGTTAGTGGTCCTTTGAATGTTGAAACTTCCCTGGTCCTGGAGCGGACAAATACAATATAAATAAATGATCAATAAGCAACTTGTGTAGAATCATCCTAAAATAGAATAAACTCTACAGAAATTCATCTGCGAACCAAAAAGCTATCCCAGATGCGTTTGTGATCCTTGTGTCTCATCAATAAACTTTTATTAGTATGTGCGTCAGTAAAGATTAATGAATTTTATAATTTCAAGCTTAATATCAATGATGTCGCGTTGTAGGAGAAATGTGGTCTGGATGTATAAAAATTTATGTGAGTTATAGTTGTTGCTGTAATCATTGCAACAAATGTGGATATTGGAATAAACCTATCCCACGCCGGATTTGAATTTTTAACAATAACCTATCAAGACTAATTGCAATCTTTTAAGAATGATGAACCCTGTGTTGAACAGGTTTACAAGACATCTTGTCGAAGACAGGATTCACATGCAACACCACGTTTAAAACAGGAGGCTTCCCCCTATTATCCTTCAATCAAACTTTATTACAAAACATTGTTACAAACCCAGGTTCTCCTATTATGTACTTGGTTATTAATACGCATGAGAGAAGACTGTTGAAATTTAAGAACAAAGCTTTGAGTAACTTACTTAGCGTGAGCTGTATTAAAACAAAATATACATCACTATAGATATAGTTGATCTCAACAATAGGAAGATGTCCCATATTACTACCAGGGAGTAATTTATACCCCCCAACACCCCCCTAACACCCCTCCAAATTTCTTTACACACACCCGTGGATGGAAAAGGAATGCTTCCCCAAATCCAATTGTAACAATTAGTATCATATATCTTATTTATTAAAGTTAAAAAAGCTTTAGCGTTTAGGATAGAAGGCAATAATCTTGTTTATTTTATTTCACTTCAAAATACGAAGCGACCTCGTTCTCATGTACGGCTTCGAGAACCACATGACCTCATTGTTTCGGGCGGTGTTTCTATCGAAACAATTGGCAAAATAGACCGCTGATACCTACCCTACTGCGCTCCGCTGTCTTTTGCGAGAAAAAAAGATTGATGGACAGATATAGATGACTGAAATTGGCAACGTCTTGAGGGGTCATTCACCTACCTTTTCAATAATGAAAAATATGACAATATAATAATAAGCCTATACCAGATTCAGTTGGTAAGTGCTACTCTGCAACAGCTCGCAACCAGAGGGGAGATAGGGAGGGCCTGGCCCTCCCTAAATTTTTAATGTCCCCTCCAGAACTTAATACAAAATGCACAATTTAGATATTTGTAAGAGAAAGTTTAATGACTTGGGCCCTCCTAACATATTCATGTTGACCCGAAGCTGCGTGGCTGGTTTCGAGCCTGCTCTGCAAGTGGTGTATCAACGGACGGACGTTAGGAGGGTGTAGTCAAAACGTGTTTAGAAATAAAGAGATCGGTCGAATTAAGAATTATATATACTCGTATTTTAGACTGAGTCTAGTGTTATCCAGGAACGCATTTGGCGCTAGCTTAATGTTTTGTAAAGTACATTTTTATTCACGTAAATTCATTGATTGGAACAGGGATCACTTTTCTTTGACTAAAATTTACTTTTATCAAGTTGGTCACTAAAAGGTACTTTTTTTCAAATTTGTCACTAAAAGTTACTTTTTTGAGAGGTAAAGATACTTTTTCATATGATTTATGTTTTGCATTGGCAGATTTCTAAGAAAAATATAAAAACAAGTGACAAAAGGCAGTAACTTGTTACTCATTACTCTTCTGAAAGCTTCAGTACTTGCTGCCACATGCGAAACAGTCAGCTTTATTCTCATTCAGCTTTTATTCTTTCTAAAGCACAGTGGACGGTTGGTGGATGCTTAAGCTCTCAAGGTGGGGTTGAGGACCCTTCTGCCTCTATTCTTTCTTCCATCATAATAATCTTTTAGGTTTCTCACGTAATAGTTAACGCTTCGTTGAACGTTGTGTATATGTGCCTGTGAGGTTCATCATGTTCGTCTTGTGTTATGCTTCTTGTATCTTCTTCTTAAGAGTAGGTGATGAATTTGAAAATTTCAGGTGTTTCAGAACTGTTAATGCGAAGTTAAATATAATGTCTGGGATGAAGAAATTCGGAAATAGGCCAGAACTGGTTCCACTTACTCAGAAGCTTTTACATCTGCCAAGTCTGCATACCGTAACTACAAAGCATACTTAGAAAATCTAAAAAAGGAGGAAGCTCAAAAAGAAGAAGTAAAAAAGAAACAAAACAACAAACAAAGAGAGAGGTGATGCAGAAATTGACAAAGGAAAAAGGGTAATAATGAGATTTAGGTCCCTTTTCCGTGTGCTTTTGGCCATTTTTGGTCACTTTTCAACTATTTACAGGAGACCAGACCACTATAAGCCCTGGAATTATTAAAATTAGGGTATATTAAAGAAGACAAAACAGAAAGATACAAAATATTTGTAAATTGAAAAACTGGATTTCTGAAAAACAACTAAATCAATGAATAATTTTCTTATGAAAGATATTCAGAGCGAATAACGTAGCCAGGTAGAGGCAGGAATGGAGATTGAAAGATCAAATAATATTACAACAATTAACGTTAAAAACAGGGTTAGAATATTAAAATAATGAAATTGGAACTATGTACAGTATTAATTACAAAATGAATGTTATTTCAGCATGGGACGAGGGAATTTTTTACTAATCATTATTTTGGAAAAAATAATCCACTAAAACTTGCTGGGGTTCAATAAATTGAAATAATAGCAGAATTTTGCAAAATAATTACAATAATTCGTATGTAATCAATTCACATGTAATTACTGGGTAAAATAGTGGAGGATAATTCTTAAAGTGAAACCTCTCTTAACGGACATCTTCATAAGAGGACAAACTTTCTTATTCTACCGTGCCATAAATGTGTGGTGTGGTGTTATGAGAGGGAACCCTTCCTTTTAGGGATACCTCTCATTTACGGACAAATAATCGGTTCCACCGATGTCCGTTTTGAGAGGTTTCACTGTATTACTTAGCTTAATAATAATAATAAATGCCCTAATGTGTGAACTTACTTTATTGAACCTACCACTGCGAAGAGCTGATATTATTATTATTATTATTATTATTAGTAGTAGTAGTAGTAGTAGTAGTAGTAGTAGTAGTAGTAGTAGTAATAGCAGTAGCAGAATTTGCCACTCTCTTCGCTCAATTCCATAGCACATAGTGAAAATTTGCAAACATAACTGGCCTATTAGTGGATCTTTCGCTTTCTTCGCATCGTTCCGTTCTACCTCATTTCCTTGCGTCGACAAGTTATAGTATTTTGTACTTGAAATCTTTACGAATATCTTCTCTCTTTCTCGCTATATTCTACACTGTCCCGTTTTTAATTTGGGCCTGAATTTTATGGTCGTATTTGACCCTTTCAATGCCCTTGTTGGCAGATATAAGGTACGTGTCACTTCTTTTTCGATGTGTTCTATCTCTTCAATCGTATTAATTGGCGTGTTAAACCGGGATACAATGCCTATATACTAAAGAGTATAGACTAAGTTTGACCCGTGAGAGTTGTAGTGCAATAAATCCAGAATGAAACATGTAATATGAACTTGAATTGGGCAGGAAAAATATGTGATTCATCTTTTTCCAAATAGATTATTTTCAAAAACTCGGTGCTTGCCAAATTTTATTTTAAATGATAAGGTTATGTACTAACTTCTTTCTATCTCTCTTTAAGTTAAGCTTTCTTTACAATATAATTATAACGATTTTACTTTCATCTTTTACTTAATATATAGAGTGGACCAAAAGAGTGGAAAGGGATTTATAGAAAAATCATATCTACGAAAACACATGTCAAAACATAAAAGTACAATACGTTACACTTGCCAAGAGTGTGGAAAGGAATTTAGTCGAAGGTCAAGTTTGAACACACACATGTTTAGACATAGAGATGAGAGACCTTACAAGTGCCAACAGTGCGAAAAGGGATTTACCGAGAAGATAGATTTGGGAAGGCACATGTTAATACATACGGGTGAAAAACCTCACAAGTGCCAAGAGTGTGGTAAAAGGTTTAGACTAAAGTCAAACTTGGTACAACACATGCCAACACATACAGGCAGAAAGAATTATACGTGTTTAGAGTGTGGAAACCGATATAGCCATAGCTCGAATTTAGCAATACACGTGCTATTACATTCAAGTGCAAAACCTTACATATGTGAAGAGTGTGGCAAAGGATTTAACTTAAAATCAAGTTTGAAAGCACACATTTTAATGCATATGGGTGTAAAACTTTTCACGTGCGAAGAGTGTGGAAACGGGTTTAATATGCGGTCTGTTTTGGCAAACCATATGCTGGTTCACAGCGGCGGAAAACATGTAACGTGCCAAGAGTGTGGAAAGAAACTTAGTTGCAGGTCAAGTTTGACAAGTCACAGATTAACACATACAATCGAAAAACGTCTCATATGTGCACAGTGTGGAAAAGGTTTTAATGAGAAATCAAATTTAAAAACGCATATTATGATTCATACAGGTGAAAAACCTCACACTTGCCCAGAGTGTAGAAAGAGATTTAATCATATGCCAAATTTAAGAAAACACATGTTGGTCCATACAGGTGCAAAACCTCTAATGTGCACAGAGTGTGGAAAGAGATTCAATCATAATAAAAGTATGAAAATACACATGTTAAAACACATAAATGAAAACCACATGCACCAGATCTGTGGAAAATCTTAACTTGAATTTGGAACCCAAAATATTTCAGTACATACAGGTTAAAATGATCAGATATCACCACACTGCAAATAGGGACTTACTCGTGCTTCAAACTTGGAGCATACTGGTATGGCATGCTGGCAGAAAAATCTCACATGTCAAGACTGTAAAGACATTCAATTAAATGAAATTGTCCAGAACTCATGTTAATACGTAGAGTTGAGAAACCTAATTACTCCCAGTAGATCAGATGAATATTATTTGAAAGTGAAATTTGTCACCATACGTTAACACGCACCAGCGAAAAAGTCAAACCTCTTAAATTATAGAAAGATATTTACTGAAAGAACAAATTTAAAACACATATGCTCTAAATGAACGTGACATACATCAGATGTAAGCACGGTGTGGATTTTTTTTTCAAATTTTCAATAACGACAACCCTTTTAACATATTTTTTAAAAGGTTTTTGTTTATTCTCAGTTAAGAAAGTACAGCACCACCATCCCTAATTATCGAGGATTATAGTTGATACGTCGTTTTGTTCAGAATAGACCTTCCGGCTGTTCCAGTAGCTTGCCCTATCATGTACCTGATCTGTGTTTTTGAAAAGAAATAGGGATTTATCTTGACAAAAAATCTCTCATAGTTTCGGGCCACTTGAGACCCTGTGAGTCTGGGCACAAGCCATAAAGAGAATGCTTAAAAATACTACGTAGTGTACTAATTATCAATAGTGAGGGCGGGGAAATTTTACGCATGTTGAGTGAGCATCAAAATTCACCCAAAATTTCCCTACAATACACCACACAAAATTTTAAAATTTACTGACTAATTAACTAACTCTGTAACCTATAGAATCCGGTAGTTCAGTGTCGCGTATACAAAAGTTCACCACTGACTTCTATCCAGTTTCTACTTTGTATTCCAATCTCTGCGAAATCCATCTTATATTATCCTCCCATCTGCATCTAGTCTTCTTAGTGGTCGTTTTCCGATCGGTCTTCTAGTCAAGGCTTTGAAAGCATTTCTACTTTCTTCCATTCTACCTACATGACCTGCCCACCTAAGCCTCCTAGACTTGACGACCCTAACAATAAAGGGAAAAGCGTATAAATTATGTAGTTTCTCGTTATCATGTTTCCGCCATTCCCCATTCCTCATTCCCGTTCCTCTTGGGTCCGGATATTCGTCTCAGGATTTTGTTCTCAAATACCTTTTGTCTATGTTCTTCCCAAAGAGTAAGCGACCATGTTTTGCAACCATACAAAACAACAGGCATGATCGTCGTTTTATGTATTTTATGCTTCAAATTCCTCGACAGAATTCGCGACGACAAGAGATTTTGAACTGAATAATAACACGAATTCCCTGCTTTAAGTCGACTCCCCTATTAATATTGATTCTAGATTTTTGAAATTATACACTTTATCAAAATATTATTTACTATTTTAACGCATCCATAATTTGCTGTATTACGGTCCCGACGCATTTCCATGTATTTAGTTTTCTATCCATTTACTTCTAAACCCATGTCCCTGCAAGCGTTTAATAAGATATACTGACGCGCTCCTTATTATCGTAGGATCACAACTCATATGCCATTTTCTTCAGAATAGGGTAGTCTTTCACACAGTACCACCCGCAGGTGCTTTGGGCGTCTTTAATGAGGGAAAAGTTGAAGAAAACTAGGATTTTATTGTAAAAAATCCCCTTTTCCCCAATTAGAAGCCCTCTGACTCAGCTCTGGGTAAACATACAGATCTGGAAATCACTTGCGAAAATAGCATTTGTGGTACTCTTTACTTGCGACAAGTACCAATCTGCCATCTTCACTACAAAGGGTGGGGGAAAATAATTCCCTCTTCTGCGAATATCCCCAGAATTTGCCAAAGATCCTGTAGAAAGTTTAAAATTTCCTGATACGTCTCTAGTCATCGTAGGATGATGATTTATACATAGTTCTCTTCAGTATAGAGTTAGGTGTCAGACGCGCGCCACTCGCGTGTCTCTTGGACGTCCCTAAGAAGAGAAAAAGTAAGGATAATAGGATTGTTTTTGAAAAAAACTCTTTTTTCCCATTCTAGCTTCGTTTCGCAGTATAAATCAGAAAAGTTTTCAAATTAATCCAGCACCTTCAAACAATTGGAGATCTACTGAAGTTAAACCTATAAGCAGTAGTGTACTCAGGAATTTATTTCGGGAGGGGTACAAAATAAATATGAGGGTATTTCATATTAAATTCCTACAATAGCCCCTAAAATTAGGCTAAATTTACAGAAAGGTCGACCCCAGCACCTACCTCTTGCGTACGTCCCTGGCTAGAAGACAACTACAGTTTGGAAATTTCGATACAACGGTAAAAAGAATCGTATCCTGACTATATAAATCGAACTAAATTCTGTCTAGTAGGATATCTGTTATAATGTATATTTTATAGGTACGGTCTGCAGGTTATATAAATCGAACTAAATTCTGTCTAGTAGGATATCTGTTATAAGGTATATTTTGTAGGTACGGTCTGCAGGTTCTTTCTTTTCTGCTCACGGCCTTACTGAGAACGGAAATTTTCGTCTTTATTTAATACTTGTTACTATAATATCACCTTTTACTATAGTCACTACAAACCGTGTTTCCTTAACAGAATTAATGCCTTCTTGTCCGACGTGTGCAAATGAATACGCATTGGATCTATGATCATTCAATTCTTTTATAGAGACTAGTTATTTTTCGTGCTAACCGTTTATTATAGATGGGAAAGTTCCTAAATATTGTACAAGAAAATACATATATTTGAAATCAGTTTACATGAATGAAAAATTATGTTAGCGAACGAAACAAGAGCGCCGGTCCGAAGGTGTTCCGGTGCTCGAGAACCCCTAAGAATTCCTGTGGGGTTCTCAGCACCCCACAAAACAGACAAAAATCGTAAAAAGATAAAAGATGACATAAAAAACTAAATTCTAATCTCCGCTGTAATTCCTAAATGGGGCACTCAAAGCACAATATATTCAAATAACTTTAGGATATTTTGGTAATATTTTATACTTAGTGCTTGAAAGATTAATATCCAGGTATTGTAAATAGATCTTATATTGCAGAAACCAGTGGTTGTTCTTCTATGTATGCAAACTTTGTTATTTTTCTCACAGCTTTGTTAATTGAACTTGAATCCCATGTGTTCTGAACACCCCAAATTATATTAGGGCCCGGCATTTTTATAGAGTACATAAAAGGGATAAAATTTGAGCTGAGATTTAAGCAGGGATGTTGAAAACTGTAATTGTGATCCTGATGGTGAAAAGGCAGAAAAATTCAGTTTCACTTTAGTTTTTTCTCGACGAAGTGGAGATTCCTTTAAATTACAAATTGGACTATAACGTTTCTATCACAAACCGCAGGTGTTGATAATAGTTAGGAAAGCTAATGTTGGGGGCTTGAATCTTACAAAATCCCTAGTTATACCGCCATAGCCTCATTTAAGAATAAATATTTTCCACTGTGAAAAAAAGGAGAAAACCTCGAAAACTCTTTCATTCAAAAATACTTAAAATTGCCTTTTTAGCATGGCACACTTCTAGAATTATCTAGGAAACCGATTTTCTAAAAGTCCAAGTAGTATTTGTACCCGGTCTTCAACGATTAGTTAAAGGAAACCTACTAATTAAAAAAAAACTATTCTGCATCAAAATGTCCCTGAGGATTGGCATTTTTGTTGTTGTCTCACAGAAGGTACTATTCTCGTAATACTAATGTAGAAGTAATAATAATAAAGGTTTTCTCCAATTGTACTTTTTCTTCAGTTTTTAAAAGTACACTTATCATGACAATTATTTCACTACTACGATTATCTAGAAATGCATTTTATTCTTATCACGTTAATCAAGTTAATAACAGAAGACTTGCTTTTGTGTCAATCCGTTGCGTAAGTTCTCTAACACACACACATACATCCCAAGCAACATTTTCCTTGTCAAACGGTGTGCCAAACGTTGTCTATTTGTAAGCATCGTTGGCAAAGCCACTATCAAAATGCCAACGGCAAATTCGACAATCCATCAAGCATCGATGCCAACAAGCGAAAACAAAACAGTGGTTCAACGTAGGATTTCTTCGTTGTTTGGCAACGCATCGAAAGACGATGTTCTATTTTGTTGTCACAATATTGGCGTTCCGTAGGATAACAATCGTTGGCCAACTGTTTCTTTTCACATTGGTGTTTTATTGGCATTACATTGGCCCAACAAGACCATAGTTAGTAGATTGTAGGATTACGATCTTTGGCCAACTGCGATTTTTCTCGTTGCATTTTGTTGGAATTTTGTTGGCCCAACTCCTCCATGGTTGGCACACTGTCGTCCATTGGTTGGTTGGCCAATTGTACAAATTTTCTGTTGGCCCAACGTTGCAAATAATTGTTGGCACAACGATTACCAGTACCGCCAAAATCACCGTTGGCCAACCAACTATGGTCGGTTGGCCCAATCATGTGCCCACCCAAAATGCTACTTGGGATATAAATTATCCTTGTAAATTTTCTTAGACCATAATATAAAGCTCTAAGCTAACCCATGCTTAGAGATGGTGTTAGTATCAACATCTATCATCCTAAAGAAAAGTACGAGCAATGACAACCTATTCTACAATCAAGAAATGATTAGCCAATGAAGAACGCTGAAACAGATGATCAGCCAATCAGTATGTTCGATATAATTCCTAGATACACTCAATATGACTTATGAAAACTATAATTTCCAGTTACTGTGCGCTTGTCAGCTGTAACGCCATCTGGCGATAAGTGATGTAACTACGTGATGAATTTGTAGAGTAACTGCTAATATTTCAAAGTTAATCTACAATGTTGCCAAACTCTTTGTTACAAGAGTCTTTATTAACACAGGAATCCTCAGCGTGAGGTATTTTACACTAGAAATAATCACAAAAGAAATTATATGAGCAGTACTGATACAACGATCACACACACTTCTATATTATACGAACATAGCAGATTTGTTTACTAATAGAGAGCAGCACTAACAAAAAAATGAAATGCGAAACGCACTTGTGCAGTGTTTTATTTCCAAAACTTCCTTCAAAATACTGCATTTATAAATATTTAATGTAATAAACGCCAATATTTACACGCAATGAGTTAAATCGCACACGTTCAAGAGGTTTTGTCTGAAGATCAGCTAACGGATCATTCCCACTAATGTGTTCGACTTGAATATCGTTGTTCAAAACTCGTTCACGTACACAAAAATGCCAGAAGTAGTAGTGGTCCCGTTATGTGCAGGTTTGGACTTTGACCCCGAACTTTGTGACGTCATAGGTCAAAGGTCAATGACCTTGGCCCGGGGTCAATGACCTAGGGGTACTTAGGAACACCCCCTCTAAATTTCGGTAGGGGTACCTTGGCCAACCCCCTAAATTTTGGCAGGGGTACATAGGACCACCCCCCTTAAATTTTGGAAATTGCCAAATCTAAAAATTTGGTGTGGTAGCCTAGGACCATAGTATGTACCTCTATCAGTATTGGGGGTCTATGTCGTTCCCTTTCATGGGTAAAAAATTGCCAAAAATTCAAATTTCGGGGGTTTTTGACCTA
Organism: Thermobia domestica; assembly: GCF_964235325.1. Taxonomy (NCBI): domain Eukaryota; kingdom Metazoa; phylum Arthropoda; class Insecta; order Zygentoma; family Lepismatidae; genus Thermobia; species Thermobia domestica. The sequence goes on from NC_137460.1 coordinate 16,299,673, forward strand.
ATTTATCCTCTTTGATGAGGTGTTATTACCCTATATAGTTATATGGACGTATACAGGGGTCCATTACCTTTCATAAGACATGGGTATATTAATGCACCCCTTGAAAAATTTGGGAGGGGTACCATGGCCCACCCCTTAAATTTTGGAAATTGACCAATTTAAACATTTGGTATTATAGTACTGCACCCTAACATGTATTATGATAAATTTGGGTGGTCCACCTTGTTCCCTTCTAGGGGTACAAATTTGCCAAAATATAAACGTAAGCAATACGTTGTACCATGTGTTTGGTATTTGGCCCAATTTATTTCCTTGGATGAAGTCCTATTACCTTATATGGTTATGTATAGGGGTCTATTCCCTATCATAAGACATAGGTACATTTGTGCACCCCTTTAAAAATTTGGGAGGGGTACTTTGCCCCACCCCTTAAATTTTGGAAATTGCCCAATTTAAACATTTGGTATTATAGTACCGGATCCTAACATGTATTATGATAAATTTGGGTGGTCCACCTCGTTCCCTTTTAGGGGTACAAATTGCCAAAATATAAACTTAAGCAATACGTTGTACCACGTGTTTGGTTTGACCTAAGTTATCCCCTTGGATGAGGTTCTATTATCTTATATGGTTATATGGTTATGTATAGGGGTCTATTCCCTATCATAAGACATAGGTACATTTGTGCACTCCTTTAAAAATTTGGGAGGGGTACTTTGGCCCACCCCTTTAATTTTGGAAATTGCCCCTTTTACATGTTTGGTATTATAGTATAGAACCCTAATATATATTACTATAAATTTGGGTGGTTCACCACGTTTCCTTTGATGGGTACGAAAATGCCAAATTTTAGTACAACCACGTGTTTGGTTTTGGCTCAATTTATCCCCTTGGATGAGGTCCTATTACCTTATATGGTTATATGATCATGTATAGGGGTCCATTCCATATCCCCTTAAATTTTGGAAATTTTCCAATTTAAGCATTCGGTATCATAGTACATGACCTCAACATGTATCATGATAAATTTGGGTGATCCATCTTGTTCCCTTTCATGGGTAAAAATTACTAAAATATAAACATAAGCAATATGTTGTACCATGCGTTTGGTTTTTGGCCCAATTTCTTCCCTTTGATGAGGTTTTATTACCTTATATGGTTATATGGTCATGTATATGGGTTCATTTCCTATCATAAGACATGGGTACATTGACGCACCCCTTGAAAAATTTGGGAGGGGTATTTTGGCTCATCCACTCGGTTTTAGAAATTGTTTAATATAAGCATTTGGTATCATAGTACAGGTCTCCAATATGTACCACTATAAATTTGGATGGTCCACATCGTTCCCTTTCATGGGTAAAGAACTACCAAAAATCGAATTTCGGAGGTTATTGACCCCTATTTAGCACGTTATATGGTTTATTACCTTTATATGTTTATGTTCCCTTTTAAATTTGGGAATTATCAAATAACAAAATTCGGTAAACGTTTTCTAGGACCCATTGGTGTTCCTCTTATGGCCAAATATTCAAAATTTAAATGTTATTGACCGGTTTTATTATTGAATAAGTACAGGATTTATTACTTTTTTTCATAAGACACAGGTGTATTTGTGTACCAATCTTAAATTTTGGGAGGGGGTACATTTCTTATTGTCGTATCAACAATTGGTAATTGGATAGTATCTCATTCATTGGGTAAATCATTGTCAAATATGAGTATGATCACGTGATCAGTTATTAACCTATGATGGGATTAGGAGTCCAGGACATTGGTACATTAAAACTTTGTAGTATAATTTAAGAATTGTCAAATGAAATTACGTCATTGGTTTTGATTATTCCCGCCAAATATAAACGTAAGCAAGACGTTGTACCACGTGATTGTCCTTGATGAGGTAGTGTACAGGGATTCATTTCCTTTGTTGTGGTACTTCTTAAGTATGAGTACACACACACTTCTAGAAAACAGTTGGTTCTACTCAGGTAAACAATTGACGGACATTATTGACCTTATTGAACATATAATAATATGATTAACTCTAAGACTTAGGTATATCAGGAGAAGTATTCTTTAAATTTGGGAATGGTGATAAACAGAATTTTAACATAAGGCGCGAAATTAGAAACAATACATTGAACTTTAGTCACAGCTCATAGTCTAAGATCATTGGTGATTGATTTGAAATCTGATAGCTATCCTTATTGAATGTTATGACTCATAGACGAAAGGCAATACATGCTACAACACTGCCAAAGTTATTGTTAATGCAATTTGATTGGTTGATCACTATCTTTCCTGCAATCTGATTGGTTGATCACTATCTTTCGTGCAATCTGATTGGTTGATGATTTTCAAATCTTTGCTGTATTCAGTTTTAAGTTTTGTTTAACATTTAAAAATCTTGGTTTCGTTCAACATTTTGCACTCACTGATAAATATGATCAAAACCGTTTATTTGTTAATCGAATAGTTAAAAACCGGATAAAGTTTGACGGTTAACCGTGAAACGTAAAATTTTTTAGTTTGAAATTTTTTTGCTTGAAATTTTTTTGTTTGAAAATTTTTTCGTTTCCAAATTTTTTTGTTTCAAAATTTTGTTTGAGATTTTTTCGTTTGAAATTTTTTGTTTGAAAATTTTTGTTCGAAAATTTTGTTTAAAATTTTTTGTTTAAAATTTTTCGTTTCCAAATTTTTTGTTTGAAATTTTTTGTTTCAAAATTTTGTTTGAAATTTTTTTCGCTTCAAAATTTTGTTTGAATTTTTTTTTGGTTTGAAATTTTTTGTTTGAATTTTTTTTCGTTTCAAAATTTTGTTTCAAAGATTTTTGTTCTAATTTTTTGTTTCAAAGTTTGAGTTGACATTTTTAAAAGTTTGTGCACCTATTAGTAAAGAACCGGAACTGTTTAGAACAAAAACCTTTGACAACATTGTGGTGCAATAGTACACGTCAGAACCTGGGGTTGTACTTGAAATGAAAAAACACAATTCATTGAAATGGATCATTTTATTACACTCCGCATACATCCATACCAGATAGTGGTTCTGGATATTGTCGATACAATATATTTTGAACTTCGTGCACTAGTTTGTCTTTAGCATATAATTTTAATTCCAGTTGAAGTCTTTTAAGGTCTAATGCAATATCAATTGGTGGAAACTCAATGTCCATTTGATCACAAATAAACTGTTTATCAATACATGTATGCACCCACGAACGATGTTGACAACCATCACAATATCTAGATACATGTTGTACAATATGCATAACACATTTTTCAAAATAGTACTTTTTCAGGAATATACTAGTTTTGTTGCACACTTCCACTGCATGTTTAACACACTGAAATACGTTGATAAATTTGTTCCATTCAGTTTGTGTTAGATACACCATGTTGCGAGGGGCATGGAATGTACTCTTTTTACGTAACACCACCATCTTCTCTTCGAGGACTGTACGCAGCACCACTTCATGATTTGAGCCTAATGATTTGACTATGGTCACATTTAGCTCATCATGAAAATAATCGTTCATTTGGTCGATTCGTGAACATAATATTTGCCATTCTTCACAGGTCAGTTGTACACCAAATTGTTCTGCTTTGCCCAATCGAATCACTGGGTCAAATGTTCTAGCACTGATACCAATCATCACATGTTTTGTTTGAAATATATTTATTGGATAATAGCTTGCGAAGATGAACTCTTTATCGTTAGAAGTACACATCTTTCCTCCTGAAAAGCACTTGCTCAAATGATTTCGTGGGATGACACTGTATTTGCTGGTTTATAATTATTGCTGACGTCATTGGTAAGGAATGTGCTGACGTTTGAATTCATGATTTCATCACAGTTGCTGACGTCATGCCGACCAACCAAATTCATACTACTACAGCTGACGTCATTGGAAAGAAATGTGCTGACGTTTGAATTCATGATTTCATCACAATGGCTGACGAATCTGGCTGTGTAGTAAATTCAAGTTGATGACTTCGACCCAAGAATCCTTTGTAACATAAAGATACAGATCCAGTATTTAAGAAACGCAGCAGTTCTTCTTGTTTTGATGGTTCCATGGGTAAATATCTTGCTGGTAAAATTATATTCTTATCATTTTCAAGCTTCACTACGATTCTTAATCCAAACTTTGTAGGGATCATTTGGCTAGCTAAGATTCTATAAGGTACATTCTGTTGTAAATCAGTAATCTTGGTAAATGATTTCATCACATCACGTGTGTTTAGAAACTGCAGACAAGTAGCCATGATGACGTTATCATGAATACTAACTCGAACGATACTTATATATGATGCAAAACTGATGACGTTGCATTATCATGTTCTGACGTGTACTATTGCACCATGATAAACAACGTTGCCAGATGTTTTTGTTCTAAACAGTTCCGGCTAGTGCATACCTGTATTGATAAACAGTTTATTTGTGATCAAATAGACATTGAGTTTCCACCAATTGATATTGCATTAGACCTTAAAAGACTTCAACTGGAATTAAAATTATACGCTAAAGACAAACTAGTGCAAGAAGTTCAAAATACATTGTATCGACAATATCCAGAACCACTATCTGGTATGGATGTATGTGGAGTGTAATAAAATGATCCATTTCAATGAATTGTGTTTTTTTCATTTCAAGAACAAACCACATGTTCTGACGTGTACTATTGCACCATAATGTTGCCAGAGGTTTTTGTTCTAAACAGTTCCGGTTCTTCACTAATAGCGCACAAACTTTTAAAAATGTCAAACCAAAATTTTGAAACAAAATTTTTGAAACGAAAAAATTTCAAACCAAATTTTCTTTTAAGCAGTTTCGGTTCTTCACTAATGAGCGCACAAACTTAAAATTGAGTTTCCACCAATTGATATTGCATTAGACCTTAAAAGACTTCAATTGGAATTAAAATTATATGCTAAAGACAAACTAGTGCACGAAGTTCAAAATACATTGTATCGACAATATCCAGAACCACTATCTGGTATGGATGTATGTGGAGTGTAATAAAATGATCCATTTCAATGAATTGTGTTTTTTCATTTCAAGTACAACCCCAGGTTCTGACGTGTACTATTGCACCACAATGTTGTCAAAGGTTTTTGTTCTAAACAGTTCCAGTTCTTTACTAATGAGTGCACAAACTTTTAAAAATGTCAACTCAAACTTTGAAACAAAAAATTAGAACAAAAATCTTTGAAACAAAATTTTGAAACGAAAAAAAATTCAAACAAAAAATTTCAAACCAAAAAAAAATTCAAACAAAATTTTGAAGCGAAAAAAATTTCAAACAAAATTTTGAAACAAAAAATTTCAAACAAAAAATTTGGAAACGAAAAATTTTAAACAAAAAATTTTAAACAAAATTTTTGAACAAAAATTTTCAAACAAAAAATTTCAAACGAAAAAATCTCAAACAAAATTTTCAAACAAAAAAATTTTGAAACAAAAGTTGTCAAAAAAATGTCAAACAAAATTTTGAAACAAAAAATTCAAACAAAAATTTGAAAGCAAGAATTTTCAAACAAAAAGTTTCAAACAAAAAAATTTCAAACTAAAAATTTTACGTTTCACGGTTAACCGTCAAACTTTATCCGGTTTTTAACTATTCGATTAACAAATAAACGGTTTTGATGATATTTATCAGTGAGTGCAAAATGTTGAACGATACCAAGAATTTTAAATGTTAAACAAAACTTAAAACTAAATACTGCAAAGATTTGAAAATCATCAACCAATCAGATTGCACGAAAGATAGTGATCAACCAATCAGATTGCAGGAAAGATAGTGATCATCCAATCAAATTGCATTAACAATAACTTTGCTAGTGTCAGATTACATCACCTTATGATTAAATTTTAAACTGTTGTAGCATGTATTGCCTTTCGTCTATGAGTCATAAGATTCAATAAGGTTAGCTATCAGATTTCTAAAGCTCAAGGTCAAATCAATCACCACCAATGATCTTAGACTATGAGCTGTGACTAAAGTTCAATGTATTGTTTCAAATTTCGCACCTTATGTTAAAATTCTGTTTATCACCATTCCCAAATTTAAAGAATACTTCTCTTGATATACCTAAGTCTTAGAGTTAATCATATCATTATATGTTCAATAAGGTCAATAATGTCCGTCAATTGTTTACCTGATTAGAACCAACTGTTTTCTAGAAGTGTGTGTGTGTGTACTCAAACTTAAGAAGTACCACAACAAAGGAAATGAATCCCTGTACACTACCTCATCAAGGACAATCACGTGGTACAACGTCTTGCTTACATTTATATTTGGCGGGAATAATCAAAACCAATGACGCATTATCAAATTATCCTACAAAGTTTCAATGTACCAATGTCCTGGACACCTAATCCCATCATAGGTCAATAACCGATCACGTGATCATAATGATTTACCCAATGAATGAGATACTATCCAATTACCAATTATTGATACGACAATAAGAAATGTACCCCCTCCCAAAATTTAAGATTGGTACACAAATACACCTGTGTCTTATGAAAAAAAGTAATAAATCCTGTACTTATTCAATAATAAAACCGGTCAATAACATTTAAATTTTGAATATTTGGCCATAAGAGGAACACCAATGGGTCCTAGAAAACGTTTACCGAATTTTGTTATTTGATAATTCCCAAATTTAAAAGGGAAAATAAACATATAAAGGTAATAAACCTCTGTACATACCCATATAACATGCTAAATAGGGGTCAATAACCTCCGAAATTTGATTTTTGGTAGTTCTTTACCTATGAAAAGGGAACGATGTGGACCATCCAAATTTATAGTGGTACATGTTGGAGACCTGTACTATGATACCAAATGCTTATATTAATCAATTTCTAAAACCGAGTGGATGAGCCAAAATACCCCTCCCAAATTTTTAAAGGATGCATCAATGTACCCATATCTTATGATAGGAAATGAACCTATATACATGACCATATAACCATATAAGGTAATAAAACCTCATCAAAGGGGAGAAATTGGGCCAAAAACCAAACACATGGTACAACATATTGCTTATGTTTATATTTTACCAATTTTGTACCCCTAAAAGAGAACGATGTGGACCACCCAAATTTATCATGATACATGTTGAGTCATGTACTATCATACCGAATCCCCTCCCGGGGTGCATCAATGTACCTATGTCTTATGATAGGGAATGAACACCTATACATTACCATATAAGGTAATAGGAAATCATCCAAAGGAATAAATTAGGTCAAAAACCAAACACGTAGTACAACGTAATGCTTACGTTTATATTTTGTCAATTTTGTACCCCTAAAAGGGAACGAGGTGGACCACCCAAATTTATCATAATACATATTAGGGTCTTGTACTATAATACCAAATGTTTAAATTGGGCAATTTCCAAAATTTAAGGGGTGGGCCAAAGTACCCCTCCCGGGGGTGCACAAATATACCCATATCTTATGAAAGGTAATGGACCCCTATACATGACCATATAACTAAATATAATAATAACACCTCATCAAAGGGGATAAAATCGACCAAAAACCAAACACACGGTATAACGTATTGCTTACGTTTATATTTTGGCAATTTTGTACCCCTAGAAGAAAACGAGGTGGACCACCCAAATTTATCATAATACATGTTAGAGTCCAGTACTATAATACCAAATATATAAAATGATCAATTTCCAAAATTTAAGGGGTGGGCCAAGGTACCCCTCCCAAATTTTTAAAGGGGTGCACAAATGTACCTATGTCTTATGATAGGGAATAGACCCCTATACATAACCATATAAGGTAACAGGACTTCATCCAAGGAAATAAATTGGGCCAAAATACCAAACACATGGTACAACGTATTGCTTACGTTTATATTTTGGCAAATTTGTACCCCTAGAAGGGAACAAGGTGGACCACCCAAATTTATCATAATACATGTTAGGGTGCAGTACTATAATACTAAATGTTTAAATTGGTCAATTTCCAAAATTTAAGGGGTGGGCCAAGGTGCCCCTCCCGGTGGTGCACAAATATACCCATATCTTATGAAAGGGAATGGACCCCTATACATGACCATATAACCATATAAGGTAGTAACACCTCATCAAAGGGGATAAATTGAGCCAAAAACCAAACACGTGGTATAACGTATTGCTTACGTTTATATTTTTGGCAATTTTGTACCCCTAGAAGGAAATGAGGTGGACCACCAAAATTTATCATAATAGATATTAGGGTCCTGTACTATAATACCCAATGTTTAAATTGGTCAATTTTCAAAATTTAAGGGGTGGGCCATGGTACCCCTCCCAAATTTTTCAAGGGGTGCATTAATATACCCATGTCTTATGAAAGGTAATGGACCCCAGTATACGTCCATATAACTATATAGGGTAATAACACCTCATCAAAGAGAATAAATTAGGTCAAAAACCCCCGAAATTTGAATTTTTGGCAATTTTTTACCCATGAAAGGGAACGACATAGACCCCCAATACTGATAGAGGTACATACTATGGTCCTAGGCTACCACACCAAATTTTTAGATTTGGCAATTTCCAAAATTTAAGGGGGGTGGTCCTATGTACCCCTGCCAAAATTTAGGGGGTGGGCCAAGGTACCCCTACCGAAATTTAGAGGGGGTGTTCCTAAGTACCCCTAGGTCATTGACCCCGGGCCAAGGTCATTGACCTTTGACCTATGACGTCACAAATGTCGGGGTCAAAGTCCAAACCTGCACATAACGGGACCACTACTACTCCAGACTTCAATATGCTACGATCGTTTGTGATGTTCAACATTTTTCGACAACTTCGCAGCACTTGCATTGTCCACATAGAGTGTAAGCGAAGATTTCAAATTTGAAAGCTGCGACAGTTCTATAAAAGTCTCTTCAACCACACCAGCTCCTTAGCTCCTTCACTAACAGTAATTATTTCTGCTTCCGTAGTACAAAGCGCAACTACCTTCTGAAGCTGGCTTGTCCAAATTGCGGCTCCACTAGCAAATGTAGCAATAACACCCGTAGTTGAACGTCTTGTGTTTTTATCTCCAGCAAAATCGGCATTACTGAAAACTTTTTGTTCGACAGGTAATTGTACTTAACACCGAAACCTGTAGTACCTTTCAAATATCTGAAAATTCGTTTTACATTGCCCCAATCACTTCCCGATGGCTTGTTCATTTTTCGTGCGACCTTACCAAATGCAAATGCGATGGCGGGAGGACTTGCCATTGATAAGTAAATGAGACAACCTAGCGCTTCAGGATGAGGAACCTTTCCTGTAAAATCTTCTTTTGAACTGCTACCTTCGCCCCGACCAATTGGTGTTGAAACAGGATTACAGTTAGACATTCCAAACAGCCAAACTTCGATTGGTATATGCTTCCTGACTTACAGTGATTGATCCGGCATCCGCACATTTTATTTCCATTCCCGTGAAATTCTCGAAGGAACCAATCGGGATTCTTAACTCAAGTTTTAACTCATTAACGAAACCGTCAATATTCTTGTTACTTCCTATTACAAGTCCATCATGAACGCAAAGTACAACATACAACTCACATCCATCTTGTTTCATATAAAAAAAAGACAGATCAGCTGAACTATTCTCAAAACCGGTGTCCGTCATGAATTTAATGAAACGTTTATTCCAGGCGCGTGGGGTTTGTTTCACCCATACAGGCTTCCTTTTAAGTGTCATACACGACCATTACCATCATGAAAACTTTCCTATTGCTCCAAATACAAATCTTCTTTAAGCGTATCGTTCAGAGAGGCAGTTTTTACACGGAACTGTTCTAAATTCATCTGTCTTGTTGCGGCTAAAACTAACAACATTCTGATTGTGTCATAGCGAAAGACGGGACTAAACGTTTCACCGTAATCTACTCCTTTCTGCACAAAGCCTTTCGCTACAAACCTAGCTTCCAACCGAATCTTACCGTCGTTTGACGTCTTCCGACGGAAAACTCAACGGTTTCTCAATACTTGTACACCAGATAAACGGTCAACCAAGTCCCAAGTTTCATTTTTTGCAGTTACTCTAACTCCTCACGCATAGTTTCCATCCACTTTTATTTGTCACTGCATCGAATGGCATCACAATACGATTGTGGATCTGAACAATACTTAGTTCGAAAATCAGCCATGCACACTAGTTCGTCATTTTCTAACACAAACTCGCCACTTTCCAACCACTTTGGTTCTCTCTTCTCTCTCTCTCTCTGACTTCTGTGCCGTTGATTGTCTTCACTGTTCTGTGCTGGTAAGCCTTCTCTTCCTTCGAATGCGAATGCAGTATTGTTTGTTTTTTATCCTACTTCATTATCTAGATCATCATTTGTTTGCATACCTTCTCTCTTTTCCACATTCTCCGTTACTGTAACACCGATACTCTTCTTGTATTGATCGCTATCAGCATCGATTTTTCCTTCTAGTACTAGGTCATCATTGCGCAGGTTACACACAACCTCGGTTTTAAATTTCACGTCATGACTAAGAACTACTCTCTTTTGTGACGGTACCCATATACGATAACCATCCTTGTCATTGGCATAGCCAACTAGATAACCGCAAATACTTTTATTATCAAACTTAGAACGAAAGGTTTTTGATACATGAACATAACACTGTGTTCCAAAAATTCGCAACTGGTTAAACTTTCCAAATTCTCTTCCGTGCCACAACTCGTACGGGGCCTTACCATCAATGAATGATTTGCCGGTACGATTTAAAATGTACGCTGCCATATTAAAAGCTTCAGCCCACAGTGCTTGCGGTAGACAATTATAAGTTTCTCCCGGTCAGCAGCTCCATTTTCTTCAGGTGTATAAAGTGGAGTAACCTGACACTCAATACCACGACTTGACAATAATTCTGCAAACCTTGTTGTCAAACTCTTATCCCCCATCACACCTGAAATATTTTACATGACCTTTTGTACGTGCTTCGCTCAAAAAATGTCAAGAACATCAGAAAGTTCGTTTTTATGCTCTTGAAAAACAGTCTACGAAATCGAGTAAAGTCATCTTTAAAACAAACATAATACCGTACTCTGCCCATAGATGTAATGATCATTGGTCCATTAACATCTGCATGAATAATTTCAGCAAACTTCTCGGCTCTGTAGACTCTTGGTTTAAATGGCAAACAATGCATTTTACCTAAAGCACACCCATCACAAAACTGTTCACTGCTCTAACCCACATCAATGTTCGTTTGTTTTAACACCTGTTTCACATGCCTCTTATTTTGGTGAGCAAAACGCTCATGATACGCCTGTAGTGTGTCAGTAGGGGTAACGAAATCCAATTCAACAGCTTGTTCTGGCTTTACAACACACATATTTGAAAAAATACAGTCCTTTACCAACACATCCCTTCATCACCATATTGCCAGTGTTTACATCACGGATAGTAACACCTCCACTGTCCATTGTCGTACTATACCCATTTTGTGCTGCTACTTTCACAGAAAATAAATGCGCACTAGCATTAGGAACATACAACACATCAGTCATTTCAGCATCAAATTACGTATTATCATTAAGTATTTTAATTTTAAGTGCCCCTTTTCCATAAGCCTTCATAACAATATTTTGTTTTCCCAACGAAATTATTTCGGTAACAGAATAGTTTGTGTATGACGTAAAATATTGTTTATTAGATGTAAAATATTTTGATGCACCGCTGTCACATACCCACTTATCCGCAATGACGTAATTTGTCTCAGAGGCATCTATAGCATACAGAAAAGCAACATTACTAGGTACAGTTTTCTTCTGTGGATATTCGGCTGCCCAGTACCCTAGTTCCTTGCACTTTTTACAGAGGAACTTCTTCTTAGCACGACGGAGGTCACTTTTACCGGTCGAATTGTCCTTCTTCGAGTTTGAGAACTGTTTTACAGCGTTCACTGCTCACACACACACACACACAAAAAAAAAACTTTGAAGTCGGTTACAGTTTGGTCACTGCATCTCTCGTAACTCGATTGCACACAACTTTTAAATGAGATAAGTAAGTTTTTGTTCATCAGCTGAAATAGTGTCCCACAAATCTTTAAAATTGTCATATTCCTTACCCAACGTGGATAATATCCGACAGTTTAACATGCGTTCTGATAACCTATTTTCACCGTGTTTTGTCAGTTCATCATTCAATCGACAAAAAGTTTTTGCAATTTTTACCATATACATGCTGATATCTTCTTTGTCATCCAACTGAACCCGAAAAAATTACTCAATCAGCATATTTAACCTTTATGTACTACTGGGCTCGAAACGGGCACACAATTTGTCCTACAGTTCTTTTGAATGATTGCACGTTAACACGAGATCCGCGACAGGTTTACTTAACGCACTCGCGATAATGCTCGCCGCCCTCGCATCGTCCTTCTGCTACTCTGTGAACGCCAGCTTTTGTGCTTGAGTTGCATCATTTGTTAATTCTATACATTTCCTTGCGCCATCACCAATGGATTCTAGTCCATGTGCACGTAACACCATATTCATCTGCTATTTCCACTTAGCCCAATCATCAGGTCCTTCAAGTTTGTCCAACGTTACTTTAAATTCACTCGGAGAGGCCATTTCTCACGTTAAGAAAAGCACAAAAATGTTAAAATTTAACTATGCGCAATATACTTTGTGGCCTAGGCTCATCACCTCTAAAAATTTATAGCAGAATACAGTATATGTTACATCAGACTTTTATTAACACAGGAAACCTCAGCATGAGATATTTTACACTAAAAATAACCACAAAAGAAATTACATGAGTAGTACTGATACAGCAAGCACACAAACTTCTGTATTATACAAACACTGTTGCCAACTCGCCATTGTGAAATGTTGCTAGTTTAATATTTTAAAGTCGCTAAACCCCTCCTGCCAAGTCGCTAAAAAAGTAGCTATATAATTTTATAAAGGAATTAAAATAATTTAAATATTTTTCATGTACAATGGAAGACTCAAGTATTTTTTTCTTTAAAAAAATGACCATATTGACAAAACCACTGCACTATGCGCTTTCAAGAATACAAAATTAATGAATTCAGCATCAAAAGTTTGCCAATACTTAAAATTTTGGAACACTTTTTCCCATTCCTTCTTGTAGAGTACGATTATATTTTTTGGAGGGGTTGGGAAATTCATGTGGCTTTCGTGTTGGAACAATTCACTAAACTTACCCGACGAAATTTCTGTGTAATTTATATTAAGAACAACCGCAGATAAATTAATATATAAATCACACGCGCTACACTGAACCAGAAAAGCACAACGTTCTCCAACATCACTGTCACTGTACGCAGTGTGCAATGCAAGAGGTTACCAGCAATTACGCAACTAGTTAGAAACGGGTAATTCCCGGATTTCCGAACTGCAGTGAAGAAGGACATAATCCTCATAGCAGCGATGAATCCAACGAAGTAAGTCGTTCATACCAGTAGTGCAAGCGAGTGTGTAAAAGTAATTATTAGTATCACAAACTGCAAATTGTGGAAACTTTAATATAAATATAGAACAAAATATTTGAATTCCTAAATGTCGCTAGGTTTGTCGCTAAACGTTAAATAAAAATTTTTGTCATTAGACACTTCCAAACGTCGTTAGTTCTAGCGACAAAGTCGCTAAATTGGTAACACTGTATACGAACATAGCAGTTTTTCTACCAATAGAGAGCAGCACTGACAAAGAAGAACAATTGAGATGCGAAACGCACTAATGCAGTGTTTTACTTCCAACAATCTACAAATGCATTTTATTGTTATCACGTTAATCAAGTTAATAACACGAGACTTGCTTTTGTATCAATCCGCTGCGTAAGTTCTCTAACACACACACATACATATAGATTACCCTTCTGAATTTTCTTAGACCATGATATAAAGCTACCCATGCTAAGAGATGTTGTTAGTATCAACATCTATCAGCCTAAAGAAAAGTACGATCAATGACAACCTATTCTGCAATCAAGAAAGGATTAGCCAATGAAGAACGCTGAAACAGATGATCAGCCAATCAGCATGTTCGATATAATCCCTAGTACCCTTAATATGACTTATGAAAAATATAATTTCCATTTACTGTGCGCCCGTCAGCTGTAACTCCATCTGGCTATAAATGACATAACTATGTAAAGAATTTGTAGAGTAACTGCTAATATTTCAAAGTTAATCTACAATGTTGGCACATGGTACATTTTCAGTTCTCCGTGCCAAGGTACAACTGCCGAAATGTAGAGGGGTGGATCTAGATCCCATTCGGTCATTGACCTCGGGTCAAGGGCATTGATTATGACATCACAAATAATTTTGCTGACGGTTGGATATAGAGGGTCATTACTACTAGTATATCAAGGAATTATTTGATTAATACGAGAAAGGCGTAAAGGTAAATGGTCAGGTTTTCTGCACAGTAAGGTTTGCTGATGACAGCACTGAGAGCGGACAACGAAAAGAACTTACAGGAAAACGTTTCAAGCTTGAGCAACCAACTGCAAAAACATGCAAAATGAAGATAAATAATAAAACTGAAGTGATAAATCGCGCAATAGCAGGACAGGAACAGGGAAACGTATGGCTGTATGGAGAGAAAATCGAAGACGTTAACACGTTCGGACATTTAGGAAGTGTAACATCGTTGGAAGGAAGAAATGAAAAAGAGCTAAGTTCAAAAGTAGTGCAGGCTAAACAGGCACTGAATAGAAAAAGAGGAGTGCTAATATCAAGAAATATGTTGTTGGACGTTCATAAATGATTTATAAGACTCCTGGTATGGAGCGTGGCGTTTTGCAAATCAGAGACCTGTACACTAAGAAAAGCTTAAATATCTAAGTTGGAAGCATTTGAAATGTGGTGTTGGCGCAAGATGCTGAGAATATCATGGACCTAAAGGAAAAGGAATGAAGACGTACTAACAGAAGGTAAGGATGGACGTCAGATCATGAAGATAATGGGAGAAAGAAGAAACAACCCATGCTTGGCCATCTTATTCGGTACTCTGATTGGCTCAGCTTGTTGACAGAGTTACAAAGAATATAACTTATTAAAGTATAAAACAGCTCTCCCCAGGGGGAGAAAAGTATTAAAATTTTCCATGTTGTCCACAAACCTTTTAACCAACACCATTTCAGAATTTCACTTTCTCTGAGTAAAATACACGTTTTCTCATCAATTTTTCTTGAAGATTTCACTCACTCGTAACAATGAGAAAATACATTGACAAAGCACGTTCAATTCTGTCTTTATATTGTATATCAATGAGCACAAAAATCAATAGATGGCAACACTGCTGTATGTATCTAAAACACGTTTACCAATCTTTGCTATTTAAAGAAATAAAGCTAGAAAATTTAAGTTTTCAGAGAAATACACATAAAATGTTTCAATTTATTCGGCCCCAAAGAAAAAAAAAACTAAAAATCGCGAGTAAAAGCACTAACTACAAGTTCTTGCAATGTACCATAAAGCAAAAGAGAGATATGATAATGTGGTGTTCTGTCCGAAGGGAGCTTTTAATAAAGGAGTTACGCTAGCTACCTTAGAAAAATGTGAAAGTGCCAGTTCCCAAGTAACACAAAATGATCGGCCCGACGTCCATAAATGGCCAGTCAACGTTGACGCCGACGATCGGGAAAAGGTCGTTATGTTCGCTTTATGTACGACTTCCCAATGAACCAATTACCGACCATATGTGGACAATAGTGACAAAATCCCGAACGATTACCGACGACTTGCTGACCAAATACGGACAGCTTACCGACAATAGATGTGACTACTTTTGGACAATCTCCCGATCAAATCCCGGTAATATCGACAATACCCCGACCGATTACTGACGACTTACCGACCGAAAATGGAGAGCTTGCCGACGATATACGTGACTATTTTTGGACCATCTTCCGACTGAATAGGAATACTATTAATAAACCCTGAACCACCGTTAGTAATAGACGTCGGTCTATCTCCTTTCTCTGACTTGCATTTCTGAAGAGGTACTCGGAATTCTATTACATGTGAATTAATGCATGAAATTCCGAGAAATAGGCAGGAAGAAAGGTCGTGTGTGACATGTGTCTTCTGGCAGTTACTCAACCTAATGTGTTTATAACATTTAAAAATGTAATATGTTTATAATATCAGTAGTAGAGTGAAGTTTGGAAAATCCACTTACATGTAAATTTAAACTGTTTAGCGATTAAAAAGTATGTCGACTACTATACCATTTTTGAAACACATTTACTTACATAGAACATACTGTAAATAATTATCCATTAATGCGTACTCTGTGAAAATAATAAAATATTAATAAAATAACATAACATCGTTCAGAGTATACATTTTAAAGACCCCTCTGGGGACAACAGTAATAATATACTGTGATACTAAAACGAATTTAACTTTGAAATTATAATATAATGCAATTTTCTTTGTGATTGTACATAAATTCTCGGAACATTCCCATTTTTGGGAGTCTTTCCGGGAATATCCCCGAAAAATATCTTCCCGGGAATTTATCCATTACTACCCGTGCCATGTGGTGGGGACAAACACTACGTGCGTGGGTTTTCTAGGAGTTCTTCAGTTTCCTTCCACATTTTTCATTCCACCAATTACCATCCATTCATCCGGTCTGAGCCAGAGTTGCAGAAAGACCTTAAAATAAATTCAAAGTCGACAATTAAATCCCGATATTGTCTCATATTACAGCAAAACATGTGAACTTGGTCACCTGCTCATCTTGGCCTGGTTCGTCTTAAACTTGCATTTTCCCATAAGACGTTCGTTACTTATTACTCTGTAAGTTGGCCACCTGTCTTTCTTGGAAGTTGGGCGCATTGAAGCAATCTGTACCCTTATAATGATGATAAATTTACCTGTGTATCTTGACCACGCAAAATACCATTTTGTTAATTTTGTTAACTATTTTGTATTTCCATATGTGAGACAGATATTGTGTACTTGTGACTGGAGGCAAAGAAGCATGGATTCTCACAATTCGTTCTTGGGGATCAATGGTCAGAACACTACCTTGATAAAAGAGTTGTGAAGGAAGATGTGAATAAGATACAGCAGGTACAGGAATTCGTGATATGGTTGAAAGTATTTGTTTGCACTATCTGTTTCGGTAAAACCATTAGCTTTACCGGCTCCTTTTATCATTGGGGAGCTTAAGTAATTCCGAAAAATTATCAAGGCTAAAGCTGCCCATGTTAATTGTCAACTATTGACATCTAAAATCTTGTCGAAAGGTGGCAGAAGTTATGAGATATGAATTTGCTTAATATTTTCTCAAAATATCTTTCACTGCGAGGGAACGTGTAGCTCATTAATAAGAGGTAGTTAATTAAAAATTTAGAATGATCCACCATGAATAAATTTGTGTAATAACAGATTTGATATTTTTTCGAAAGATATCTTCAGAAAATATTTGTCACTGTCGAAAAAAATTACATAAACTGCATATAAATTTTTCAATTTATAATTTTGCTTTTCTTGTTTTCAATCTAAAAAGCTCAGTGTGCTACAATATCAATTTCAATAAACTGCATACATATGTTCCTATTTTATGGATACTTGTGTTATTGTGTTTTCAGCCCGAATAATTCAGTGTACCAGACAGTGTCACGAAGGGAATGGTCTGTACATATATTAATTATTCTACAGTAATTTTTCTAGTACTGAATGTTATTATGATTATTCTATATTCATTATTCAAAAGTATTGTTGTATCATTGCTTATTGAAATTTAGAATCAAGTATTACTAGAAATCCTATTCTAAAAATACAACAATTACACTTATTTTCTGTAAGTTGTCCACCGATCCACGTTGACCACTTTTCAGTGGAACCGATTGTGGCAAACATAGACAGATTTCACTGTATTTGGACAGTATCTATTATGTTCTTGTCTAGGGTGTAATTTTTTCTCGTGCGATATAAATGCATCTTTTGCTCCGTATATTTCTCACGGCAAGGTAGAAGGAAATTCATTCAGCTTTAATGTTTGCAGTTTAAATTCAAGGTAAGATCAATAATATCAATAATCTGTTTTCTCTAACAGTAACGAAATCACTGTCGGTTCCCCCAGATACTCCCGCCCTTAAGATTGACCGCTCTCCAACTTCTATTAGTAATTTCCGCATGCATGCATGCAACCAAAGCATCTTTCGCTGGTGTTGTGTTCATTACGAATGCAGCAGAAAACTGAGGTCTGTCACATGCAATGACCTGAGCAGCCGTAAACCGGGCGAAATATTGTCTCACACGGATAGAGATCAGGCTAGTTACCAGTCCAGGAAAATCTATTCGCTACCCTTTTCTTCCAAGATCCTTTGTGCGGTCACACCCGATGATAAAATCGTCATTTATAACATTGTAATATTCTCCTTTGAGATGGTGTGCTCTGAAGGCGCGCATCCAGTTTGCTGTGTTTTTCTATGTATCCACCTTTACAATGACATTCTACATTTAAGCTCTGCTCTGTACATTTTTCCACTCCCTTTATCAATTTATAAGTATGTCCAATATTTTATTTTGTTCCACTCATTCCTGAGTTTCAACATTTTCTTCAGTAATCTTTCTTTCTCCATCACTTTTAGATGGCGAAACCATGTTATCTCATTTCAATATGAAATACTTTGAAATGCCTCAATTCCCATCCTAGTTTTATTTATTCATTTCTTATTCCTTGTGCTAGTTCCTAAATATGTTTATAACAAACATGTTCCCTTTAGGGCTTGTACTTTAGAAGCTGCAGTTGTTTTATGGTACCTTTTTACTAGTACACTTATTGCAGCCGCGGTGGTTTATTAGTAAAACGCTTGCCTCTGGTGCATACAGTCCTTGGTTTGATCTCGGCTTGTGTGATGTGGGTTTCGTGATAGATAAATACCGTGTGCGTGGGTTTCATAGGTATGAATCAAAGCTATGTAAAGCCCTTCAAAAAATGCAATATACTTATTACTGCTTTTAATGGAAGTGACATCTTTCGGAACGTCATTTTACATAAATTCGACAAAACTACAACACGGAGATTAGCAACAAGAAGATAAGGTTATCTTGGCTGAGTTTTTCCAGTGTTTTCCTCAGCAAAAAAGGCATAGTCCGATCGTACCGTATTAATAGGGCGTTCTTGTCACCTTCTCACTATCCCCAACAATTCAAACCTCGTAAATTTAAAAATAATTGCATCTTGCGAGATTAATGTTGAAACCAAACAAAAATAACTACCGGAGATTGATTAACGCCACGTAAGAACACGTTGCTTTTATTAGTCAACAATCTCCTATAACAAGGTAGTGTTATTAAAGAATAACTAGAAAAAGCCACGCATAAACGAACAACTATAGTTACAAAAATAACCCTTCCAGAGTAGGCGGCGTGACTATTTCAACGAAGTTAGCGCAGTAAGTCAGATACACCTGTCCCAAGTCTCGGAGGGGGTACATAAGGGCGAGACGAAAAAAAAAAAAAAGAACACCAGCATATAATTTAATTCCTGATTGTATTATGTCAACCAAATTAAAATATCAGTCTCAAAAGCGTATCAATTTTCATTACATTGTCTTTTTAAATGTTTATTTTTGGATATGTTAACAGAATTGCAACATTAATTTCTTTGCCATTGTTTTCAGGAACAGTTCGAAGAAGCCCATACAGTTTAATTCCTCTGAATGTGAAGTACATTTTGTAACCGAACTGGTTTCACCACATTAAAGACAAGAACGGTGGACGTGAAACGCGTAGACATAAAACTGATCGTGGTCGAGACGACCAAACAACACCCTGAAAAAGAAGCACTTAGTGATTGTATAATGGAAATAACATGATATAAAAGTAATTGAATTTACCAGTGTGTTAAGAACTCGTTTCATTGTACTGTTACAATTGTAATTCAATATACAAGTTATAACATTCAGTTTCCTTTTCCGGAATCTGTTAAATTAAATCTATGTACATATACAGATAAATAGGTGTTCTTCAGATTCATTTTCTGCAAGATGGTCACAGGGCTATGCGGAATCGGACGCAGAAAGGGAAGACACGCAAATAGAGATAAACAAGTAAGGCCTGGAAAGTTTGTTTTGCAAAGTGTTTTTGTTAACTGTTACACTTAAATGCGAAAAAAGACGAGAAAGCAAGGGTACTTATTGCTTGCATCTTAACTGAAGTTCTTTTTTTCATAGAAGGCTGGGTTCTGAGATATTTTTGGTAAAGGAGCATTCATTTTCTTCTTTGTTATTAAGAACATTTGATGCTTAGATTTTTGCTTTGTCAATTTTTTAGTTAATCTATGCTATGAAGACTCCTATAAATAGGAATAGCAGGTGAGACTATGAGTTTTATTTGTACACAATTTACTGAACATGATAAGTGTACTTAGTAGAATATCTTACACGTAGAGATCAAGCTTCAACCGAAACTGCGATTTTACTACTCCCTTCATATGTTTAATATCTGTTTGAAAGAAAAAAAAAACATTCTAAACATACATATTTCATTCAGTTTTTACTTACAATTTGTATAACGCTTTGTACGTTTATATGACTTCTCATGTCCCTTTATTTTGTAAAAAGAAAAGTATGTAGATCTTGAAAATTATGTACATCATGATGGAATAATGTTCCTGCAGCACATAAGTGTATATTTCAGTTTTTAAAGACGATATTTATTATTATTCATTCTTTGAAACTGAAGAGTAAAAGTTCACGTACATTTCTTTCCAAAAGTATTTTTTCATTGATTTGTAAGACATTATAAAAAATAATTTTACGTCTACGTTTACGACGTTGGTAAATTATAAATTACACTAGTCAACAAGATTTTCGCAAAGAAATGAGAATACCTGATTCTAATAGAACTTTTCACGTAGAATTCGAATCTGCAATCAGAGTTTCTCCATAACCCTCAGTTTCACCGTGCCAGAGAACTTTCAGAAAATTTTCCTTCAAATTCCCTTTATTATTTTTTTTTTACAATTTTTGTACCTGTAGCTCAAGTACCCTTAGGTATATATTGTATGTTATCCTAATTTATACTTAGTAATTCCTGTAAGGTTCATAAGAATCGTATTATTTTTTTCCAGAGAAATAAACATATTTATATAAAAATATGCTATATGTACTGTTCATTTTAGCATATTCATTAGTGCAGATAAAGCCACATATAACTTCCACGAAAATTACAATATAAGCACGGTTTATACCTCATTGGACTTCCAATAAAACATATTTTCAATGATGTGTACACCATGTTGCCATTTTCTTATGAGGGAATTTCTAGAGGGATTTTGTGGGAAATTCCCTGCAAAAAGTACTTTTTAAGATTTTTTTCTCTTAACTTGCTATTTGTATATAGTGATACAGAAACAGGAACTGTTCTAAAACATAGTTTTATGTCTTCTTAATAAATAATGTTAATTTCATGTGAATCGCAATATTCTGTCTAGAGATATAAACTATTGTGTCTATTTATAGGTAATAAAGAATATACTGTGCAAGACTTTTACCAAACACAAAAACCTAACGTTGACGTATTATTGTCGGCACATAGATGGATACTCAAATACAAGCACAAATACACGCATGCTTTCTGTGGAAAATAAGTCACTTTTTAATATTTTGATCCGGCAACAATGCATAAAAATTGATTACTCACGTAGCCTGATAACTAGTAGCAGCGTTGAGTGACGGTCCAAGCTGGACGTGTTTTAGATGTGGCTGCGTAGCACGTGTCTTTGTGTATTGTGGAGTTCGAATAGATTGTGCTGTGTGGTGATGCACTGAGTTAAACTACGTTTGTGCTGCTTCATGATTGATGGAGTGTAGATTCGCGTGTATGTGTGTGATACCTTACAGGATACAAGATGCCGAGGAAGTGTGTAAATCACCCGGACAATTTCTGCTATGTATGTAGGGAGCTGACATCCAAATCGCAACATCGGTGTTTTACTCCACTTCTGAGGAAGTGTTATCAGTTATATTTTGGTTGCTGTGCAGGAGACCAAGATAAGAATTGGGCTCCTCATTACATTTGTTGTACTTGCGTGAAACGTCTGACTGGGTGGGCAAATTGTGAACGAAACATGAACTTTGGAGTACCGATGATCTGGAGGGAACCAAAAGATCATTCTTCAAACTGCTACTTTTGTATGACACAGGTGAAAAGAATAACCAGTAAATCTTAGCACACAGTACAATACCCTAATTTGAAACACTTCCTAATTTGAAACACAGTACAATACACTTCCTCCACGAAGAATGCATACCAGGGACAGTGGAATTCACAAATGCTAGCTGATTACTGTTTTATAAAATGTACATAAAATTAACCATAAAATATGGGCTCTGCCATATTATATATAGTGATACAGAAACAGGAATTGCACTAAAACATAATTTTATGTCTACTTAATAAATAATACATAAAAAGTGAGTGGTATCTTCTTAATAAATGAACACTTACTTACCTTAACTAAAATGTTTTACTTATCAACTTCCTTCTTGATTCGCTTCTGGAACATCTCTTTTGAGGGTATAGAATGGGGATAGAATCGAAAAGGACGTTGGGCTTCGCTTTGATTTTCTATGCTTGAAGTTGTTTTCTGTAGATGTGTGTGATAACTGGCTGAGTTTTTCCAGGGTTTTCCTCAGCAAAAAAGGCATAGTCCGATCGTACCGTATTAATAGGGCGTTCTTGTCACCTTGTCACTATCCCCAACAATTCAAACCTCGCAAATTTAAAAATAATTGAATCTTGCGAGATTAATGTTGAAACCAAACAAAAATAACTACCGGAGATTGATTAACGCCACGTAAGAACATGTTGCTTTATATTAGTCAACAATTTCCTATAATAAGGTAGTGTTATTAAAGAATAACTAGACAAAGCCACGCATCAACGAACAACTATAGTTACAAAAATAACCCTTCTAGAGTAGGCGGAATTACCATTTCAACGAAGTTAGCACAGTAAGCCCCAAGTCTCGCGAAAAGTATGGGAGGGGGTAGATAAGAGCGAGACGAAAAAAAGAACACCAGCATATAATTTAATTCCTGATTGTATTATGTCAACCAAATTAAAATGTAAGTCTGAAAAGCGTATCAATTTTCATTACACTGTCTCTTTAAATGTATATTTTTGGATATGTTAACAGAATTGCAACAGCAATTGTGACGATGTGCAGAGCTCTTTCTGTTTACTTTGCTCGTTAATTTCCATACAAGGATGAGATCTGCTCGCACTATAAGTTAGTGGGTGTCACAAAAAGTATTATAATCAAATTGCACCATGATTTTCATGGGAAAAGTGGATTAACCTAGGGGAAATGACAACATTATTTCTAAAAAGTAAGTTTATTACATAACTAAAATGGTAATATACAACAACATTTAATTGAATTATTTTACAAAAGTAATCTGATATCTGTCTCTTCATTGATATTTGACTACATTAATATAGATTGATTAACTGATTGGAATTTCAAGTATGAAAGTTAGTAAAGATGGAAAATGAATTACGAATATGCGACTTTTAGTTCTTAGTCGTGAGAGTTTTACTATCGACTGATGAATCATTCTATAGTGCTGCGTGACATATAATAGCTTGAACTTAATATTGCA
Organism: Thermobia domestica; assembly: GCF_964235325.1. NCBI lineage: Eukaryota > Metazoa > Arthropoda > Insecta > Zygentoma > Lepismatidae > Thermobia > Thermobia domestica. The sequence continues at coordinate 16,323,316 of NC_137460.1, forward strand.
TTTGTTCATGTACATACCTTGTATAGAAGTCTTCTAAAACCTTGTAACTTGGCGTCCTGAATATCTGAATTACAATACTCCTAACCACAACGTCGTAGGTCGTCTGAATGAATTTTTTAGACCTTGAGATCCCTTTTTATTATTTTGCGAGATCTACACCCAAGCCTCACATCAGTCATCATATCCTATTAGTCAGATTCACAAATATGGAAACTTGTTGCTTTTTGCATTCTGATTGGCTATTAGCAAGGAACCGCACCCAAAGTATATGGCGTGATCCAGCACACACGTGGATGGCGTGACTGTTACCACCGGAAGATTTCAATAACAGGATTTCTAGAATATCCACATTTATCTATGACTTGTCCAGAGATTCTTAACTATTAACCAAAATTTCCGCAAATGCGGGGTCACGTTGACAAAATCGTGATAGTTTATCCTGTTACTTACCTTCAACAAATTACACATTAATCCAAAATAGCTTTTTTCATTTCCTTCAATAAAGAGCAATGTAACCATATTTTGAATCCAGCGTCACATTCCCACTGCTTCATGATTTTCGTCCTCGAAAATCATCAAGAAGCGGGCGCTGATGCGAGCACATAAGTAACCATACTTTCCGAATGACCCTCGGATTTACTTGAATAAAGATTTTGGAAAATGGAGAAGTAAATTGTATGTCATGCACATAAGATGAGTTCGTTGTCGGCATAGTCGTAATTCACCTTTTCTATACAATAAGATAAAGAACATTTGCAATATAAATGATATTTTCCGTCTCTTCATTAAAACAACTAAATAGACGGACACTTAAGTATGAGAAACATCAAGTGAACAAGCATATTGTATTGACATATTAATATAATATAGTGCTGTTGAGGAAGTAAGTTAAGGAAGCATGATATTAAGGATAAAAGTCAACAATGTTTGGAACATTGTGTTGAAACATTTTGAATTGCTACAACTGCAATTAATTTCCTGAACAAAATAACGAACGCTACATAAATAACGAAGAGTTGATAATAATTTGAACATGGTACTGTGACTGAATGTGCCTGAATTACTACATTAAGGTTAAAGAAAGCATAACAGTTATATCTTGCTTGCTACATTTGTATAAGTTACTGAATGAATTACCTCATTATAGTCGATAGGTTAATAATAAAGTCGAATATGCGAATAAGTGAATTATGTAAATACCTTGCAAAAATTACGTAACTGAAATACTACATATATTGCAAGTCAATAATATTTTGAATCACATTATTAGCAAAAGTTACTAGTGCAATAATCTATTAATACCCTCGAAGTTCAGTATAGTTAACAGGTTCCATGTCTTTCAAAATTCATTACAACTGATTCAAGCATAAAACAGTCAATCAACAAACATCAACATTTTATCTTATTTGAATTGTTCTGTGCATGGAGAGGGCATAGAGCAAAAGTAACGACAATTAATAAACTAGACTAATTAGTAATAACAAAGAACTGTTTAGGGTTATCGTCCTAACGATACAGTTATAACGCTATCTTAGATTCAAGCACAGTTCTGTTAGGACTGTTGAATCTGAAACTTAGCAAAAAAATAGTACTGTCATACGGTTTTATGTACGTTAAATGCGTATAACTTAGTGAAATGTATGTTAGTTCAAATTAAACGAAATAAGGTCTCATTAGGGTTGAACGATACACAAATGAAGATTAATTACTATTGTCTACTCAGGAATACAGTTAGTTAATATTATTCTAACATTATTCCATTGTTTTCATAGATGTTAGTATCAATATCATGCTTATGAAGTGGTTGACCAAGAATTAATAATTGATTAGAGATTGATGGCTAATAGATCGATTACATTAGCAATTTAAATGACATTAACAATTTATAAAACAAAATAACTTTTGTGTTTGCCTTACATGACAATCAACCTTATTTAATTGCTTACAAGGATCAGTGAATATTTACAATATAGTCACCCCAATTGAAGGTGAATAACCAGGAATATAATAATTTAGAAGTCAATTTCCATAAGTAGATTGCAATAAGAAATTTACAGACTTGAGTTATCCATGAGGGACGTGAGAGAGTTATTATTATTGAGTTAACATGTAGAATCAAGGGGGACTATGGGAAATAGATTTTGTAAGGTATTTACACTACAATTTTGAAAAAGTAACAAAATAGAAAAGACAAAAAGAGACTTAAAATGGAGTTGGCCCTTTGGTACGCCTTGAGTCTACATGGCATGAGACCCTGTTCCGTTATTATTGCTCTGTTTTTATACCCAATATAAAGAGTGAGTTCCTCTTTTTCCTTTCTCCTATTTTGTGCGTTTTTAAAAGTTTACAAGTTTATTCAAAAGGAGCGAGGAAGGAAAAGAGAGGAACTCACAGAGAAAAAGTATTAAAAACAAAAGAAGAGAGAAAAAGTATTAAAAACAAAAGTGGAAACACAATCAGAAATGGCTGGTATAACTGTAAATAACAAATTGCCCTCCATCACAATTCCGCCCTTTTCTGGAAAATTAAATGAGGACATATCTCAATTTCTTGACGCGTATAAAACATGTTCAAATCTTTATTCGTGGAGTGATACCGAGCAGAGAAAGTTTCTTCCCGCGTATTTGCAAGGAAGTGCCGCTGACTGGTATCATATGAAAAAAGATTCATTAGTGGCGTTGACAAAATTCTGGAGGTTCAGCTAAGAAAGGCCTTCGCAGCCTCAGCTGAGCTTGGTGAACCTTTTGCATTATTGGCGAGACGAAATAAAACTCGCCATGAAAGTTTTTCTGAATATATTTATGCAGTTTTAAGACTGTGTAACAAAGTAGATCCTAGTATGAGTGAGACTGAACGCAAACGACATATATTAAAAGGATTTAATCCACGTGCATTAGAATTCGTCATTACTCGTGAGCCAGATAGTGTGGATGAAGTTGATAGAATGCTTAAATTATATGAATCTGCTAAAGTTCAAGCAGGCTTACGTGCCCTTTCTGATGCACCCTTGGAACTCCCTAAGGTAGAAGTTAGTCAACCGGAGTTCGAAGTAAATCGACAGAGAGTACAAAATCGTGTAGGACAAAGATTTTATAACAATAGAGGTCGTGGTATACGAGGCCCTCGTCCTAATCTGATTCGGAGATTTCAGAATATAAATATTAATAATATACAATGTTACGCCTGTGGTAAATATGGTCACTTTGCTCGCGAGTGCCGAATTCGACAAAATCAAAATCAGTATTGGGACAAATCTAAGAGACCCCACCGCGGAAATCAATATTCAAACAGAGGTCAGCCGATTAAAAGGGGACAATCATTTGGAAGACGCCCAAATAGAAGAAGACAAATTAACAGTGATAGAACTCAAAATTTAGACAATTCAAATAACACTCTATGACAGTATCAGGGTTCGAGTCCTGGTACGTTCCCACGAAGGAAAGCCATACATTACAGTCCTCGGTTCGATCCAGGTACGTTTCACTTCCTATCGGGATAAACCCTTTATTACTGTATCTGGTTCGTGTCCTACGGTCCCTAAGTGGGCTTACACTTTTACTATGGTCTGGGGTTCGATTCTCCACCGTTCGAATGTCTTCTTTAGCATTTACCAGTGGGTTGGATCGACCATTACTACTGACCATATAGCCGTCGGACAACAGGTTCAGAGTTCGGTCAGAACGTTACGGGAAACCGGCACAAAGTTAACTCTAATTGTATTCTATAGCACTAATGCAATTTATTAATGTATGTATTACTAAGTTGCATAAGCGTTAATCACTCGTGCTGTAAAGAAAAATTAATTAGATTATTTCTTAAAATAAACATATGTAAATTTAAACCATAATTATTATGTTGAAAGGATACTCGAATTTCTATCTTTGCTTTTAATTCACAAAATAAAACTTTATGAACAAATATTACATAAATAGTGGCACTTCACTTTCTATAACCAATATTTTAGGCCCATTTAGTACGAAAGACGCGGATGTCGCGGTTGACACGACTTATTCGTTATATTTCGTCACATGGTTGATTTGTGATATACACTAGCACTCTTTACTCACTGTGACCATCGAAAAGGGATTGTCATTGGCGGCTCCTGAGGGTATGCCCAGAAGGTTGCGGGTTGGTTTCCTCTCATCTTCTTTTGATGAACAAGTGGTCTTTGCTGCTGGCTTACTCCATGTCGCTGTAACGACTTTTGCTTTTACTTATAAACAAATACTTTAAAATTGGTGATCATCTTCATTATCACGACATTGGTTCTAAAGTTACGTTTCGTACTAACAAGAATTAAATGTTATTTCAACTTGTGTTTTCATTTCGATCGCGCGCACTAAATTCAACGTGGTTGCTTCCCCGTATGTGTAAGTCAGACTAAAGCACCTTTTCTTTCCGTCTCGTCTGGTTGCTAGGCAACAGTGCACTAGGCTACGCAGTTTGGTGATGTCAAGAGCTAAAAATAGCTATGACAGCCCATAGACAGGAATGTTTTGAGACGACTATTGTTCTTTGTGCTGAATTTTAGCTCCTTATATGGGAAGGAGAGAGGAATTCTGCGATCTCCGTGGCAGTTGAGACGCACATACATATATGCACATTCGTTTGTTGGCTGAGAGAAAAATTCTTGAGAGCACTTTTATGCGAGGTTCATTTAAAAAGTTAAAATTTTCTTCTTAAAAATTGACTGAGCTGAACCGTATGGTTACATTGTCGCTCGGCAGGACATTTGTTTTGAGGGAGAGAGAAAAACAAATAGAACCCTGCAACACTGATCACTTCACCATTGTCACCAAATTTCATCCATTGGTCTTCAAAGGGTTAACATCACTTAACTGTTCTCGTGACGATATAACGAAAAATTTTCAAAGTCCTTTCGGAAATACGGTAACGATACGTGGGCCATACGAAACGAATTTCGGATTACGGTTGGGCCATAATTTCAATAAAGTTTATCAATGTCTTTCATTTTATTATTATATGTTGTCGTTAAAATATGTAAGTGCCACAATTTCCATCACAACAAAACATGAACAAAACTATTGTTATTTTCTTTCAAAATATCACATTTAATAATTGAACAACTAATTACTGGCATTGTTTACCATTAAACACAAAGACATTACAAGTATATTAAATAATCATTGTAACCTAAAATATTTACTAATGTAGTGCCTTGTACTCTTCAATGTAACATAAATTTATTTTCTTACTGTTTTCAAAAAGCATTCATTTTCAATATTTACTTGCATTAAAAACAACCTCAATCATTCTTGAATACTAATGCAATGACTGTATATCTGCTTTCATTTATTGATATTATTATTAGTAGTATTATTTCAATTACCATTACTACTATGAATCAAATATATAGCACACAAATTAAATTCAAGTATCAGCACACGTAAATATTTTTAAAATATTGGTTACAGTATGAAAATTTTTACTTAAATCTACAACAGCACTCAATATCATGATATTTACATTTATTACATTCCGGTTAAAAATTAACCAAGAATGGACTGAGCAGTGGATGGTTTGTCAAACCATTACACATTTCAAAGTGTCTACCCTCCGAAATTATGAAGATACCTACCCACATTAAAATGTCATTTATTTCCATCCCCGAAGCAAAGTGAAAAGATAGAATATTTGGGTAAAATTCAAAAATAATACAGAGGGGACTAATAAGAAAATTGCCTACTCCGGGCATTACATAATATGAATAACCCATAGTTGGAGGAACCTTTGCTTCCATATTTTCAAGTTAAAACTTGAAATGTTTTCGTATTTAACGAAAAGATTAATACAAAGTGGATACAACGATAGTTACTGACAATTAGCATGTTCACAACTTACTTATACTCATTTATAATAAGATGTCTCGTTATATATTCTTTTCATTAATCGACGCGTCATGAAAGTGGGTACAGGTGTAAAACCATACTACTACAATAACTTCAAGTATCCTCAGCTGATTAGTAATCCCAGAGGCATACTGATTGGTTAAAACAAATAAATTGATATAACACATCGTAAGTATATATTACTATTAGTTGACGCATGGTTGTTACTTAAAAGTTGAAATCTTTACTGCATTAATTTAAAATGTGCTTATTCAGGTTTATTACCAATGATTTCTCACCAAAATATTTAAATTTGTGATTCGAAACATTTTCTAATTTTATAAAATTGCAATACTGATGAAATATTTTGTATAAATTTTCCACATCCTCACAATTTAAATTTATTTCATCTCACTATATTTGAAAATTTTCATTACGCAAATTTACTCTTGCACTTCGAAAAGAAATACTATATTTTCGTAATTCGAAAATTAAATTTCGTAGTGAAGCGTTAACGAAAAAATATGCAATTACAAGTGATTTCATATTACGTATGCTTGAAATATCAAGATTTTTTTTTGAAATATCAAAACCATTGCAAGTGTCGGTTTCATACAGTACAAGCAGTCCAGCTTAACGAAGTTGTTCGTTTATCCTACACCTACTCGAGGTTTTCTCAACACAAAAACAATTTTCAAAGGTTTCATTTGCCAATAAACAACTAGCACGAATGGTTTCTCAACATGTATGACTGCTGCATAGCACAAGAAATTGACTAATTTATCATTGCTTGAGTTGCAATTACTTTTCTTTTGTGATAATTTTCGTTGTGCACCAATTTTACTGTATTCAGAGTATATCCTAAATTGCATTTTTTGATTCACTAGGTTTTTCCATTTACCTTTATGCTTAGCTTTTGTTATGACGTCACGATCAGCTGATAGCACATCACTGACAACAATTGGCGATTGACATTTAATTTTACTATTCTGTTCACTTTCAAATCGCTTGAACGTAAAAAATACATTCACCCGTTTACCACATTCTTCCTGAAAAGGTTCGTGATTTTTATTACTTACAGGTGATGCGTGGTCAGTACCTGACCCCTTTACCACGTCATGGATCGCTAAGTTACTAGTGTGATTTGATTTGGAATTTTGATCCCCGTGATGCGACGACACAACTTGACATTTACAACTACTTGCCTGAACATTGGTGCGACTGTAACGTTTATTTCTCAAAAAACACTTACGAATACACTTGGAAAATTTTGAAAAACAATACAGCATACGTTTAATTCTTTTTAGTTTTCGTCTGACTTTATGCACTTTCTTATTATTTTGCCGGTGCTTTTTGCCACATTGAACCTGTGAACTATATTTTCTTGCCCTTTGACAAACAACATTCCGTAATTTACTAAAATATTCTTGACAGGTTTCCAATTTCTTTTCCCACGTTATTGAGTTATGTTCATTACCATTAGGCCTACCTGGCGTAAAGCCGTTTGTACTATATTCTAAATACACAATTAGAGTGCAAGTAACTATGCAAAAGGTGACATAATTCATTTGTCCTATCTGTATGCTTTTAACTTTCAACTCACAGCTTAAAGAACTACTCTTCTCTTGACAAATCTTTACAACCCTAACATACACAAAAAATAAACAAGTTTTGTGAAACGGAACGCATTCTAATTTACTGGTTAGCAAGGTGCTATAGAGGCAATTTTCCTCTACTAAACATAATACACTACAAGACTGCGTGGACAGGCCGCTTTTGCCCTCATTCTCAATGCAATTTATTACCACTTTAGTAAACCTTTCTGTAGTGACGCACGCATTGCATCCCTGAATGCCTTTTGTCCCCTTACAAAACAAACAAACAACATCTGGAACAGCTGACTGTTCATTTACACACACAGCTACGCTAGACGTGACCAACTTGATGGTTGGTGGGGTTTGCAAAGAAGCAGCTGGGTTGAACTTGTTATTCCTTTTTCTTTCTGTTTCTTTTCTTTCTGAAACGCTATTCGACAGGGACAAAACAAACTCTTTGGCTTGGCCTAGTTCAGCGTTAACGTGACTGACAACAGGAATGATTTGTTTTTCTACCTTTAATTCACACTCAGATATTTCTTTAACCTGTTCAAATTCATTGTCAAGAAATTCAACATTGGCTTGATTTACAACGATAGGTGGTGACTGAGACCTTACACATGGCAAAATAGTACAACTTTCAACACATTCATTTTTCACTGTTCGTGCGTATGCTTTCTGAGCTACGGGGGCAATGTCCCACAAAATACCTTCAAACTCACGTTCAACAAATTCTAAATTACTTTCAGCAAGTTTTGTTTTTAACGGTATTGTATTGCTTTTACTATTCTCATGATCTTGAAAATTTTCTAACTCATTAACTTTTACAAAAGGATGCGCAAAAGTTACAGTTTCAAGAGGATCAGCAGACCTAACCCGTTTTGGTGGTACAACTTTACAATTTATTTTCTGATTTCCACTGAAATCCTTGTTACAACTAACATTGTGTTGCTTTGAATATCTTTTATATATTCTTTCAGCTAACCTTTCTTTTGCAGTACGTACAATGTCTGAATTTTCATAGTGAACTTTCAATTTATGCTTAATGTCTGACAAGGAAATAAATTCTAACTCAAGAGCACATTCATCTTTGACCTTTCGATAAAAATCAGATTTACGTAATTCACACATTTTAGCAACAATTTTATCTTCAATTTCGGCCCTATATTCTATGTTCCTTTTCAAAAGAGATTTTTCAATTTCCTGTTTAGCTCTTTTACGAATTTTACAAAATTCTTGTTCTACTTTCAAGGCATTTTCAACTTCTAACAATGTAAAAGGTTCTTTTCTATATCTAAACTGACTTTCTACTATTAAGTACTCTGTTTCTTTCCATATTTTTCGCATTTCATGCAAGACAGGAATTATTTCTCTATTTACGGACATGATGATTAATTTACTAATGCCAGAACAACAACATTAAATAGCACTAATGAGGCACTACAATTTACCTTAATCAATAAAATACAATTAACGTCGCTCTTATGTGGTTTTACCGAACGTTTCTGTGCTATCGGGCGCCATTTTATGACAGTATCAGGGTTCGAGTCCTGGTACGTTCCCACGAAGGAAAGCCATACATTACAGTCCTCAGTTCGATCCAGGTACGTTTCACTTCCTATCGGGATAAACCCTTTATTACTGTATCTGGTTCGTGTCCTACGGTCCCTAAGTGGGCTTACACTTTTACTATGGTCTGGGGTTCGATTCTCCACCGTTCGAATGTCTTCTTTAGCATTTACCAGTGGGTTGGATCGACCATTACTACTGACCATATAGCCGTCGGACAACAGGTTCAGAGTTCGGTCAGAACGTTACGGGAAACCGGCACAAAGTTAACTCTAATTGTATTCTATAGCACTAATGCAATTTATTAATGTATGTATTACTAAGTTGCATAAGCGCTAATCACTCGTGCTGTAAAGAAAAATTAATTAGATTATTTCTTAAAATAAACATATGTAAATTTAAACCATAATTATTATGTTGAAAGGATACTCGAATTTCTATCTTTGCTTTTAATTCACAACACTAAAACTTTATGAACAAATATTACATAAACAGTGGCACTTCACTTTCTATAACCAATATTTTAGGCCCATTTAGTACGAAAGACGCGGATGTCGCGGTTGACACGAATTATTCGTTATATTTCGTCACATGGTTGATTTGTGATATACACTAGCACTCTTTACTCACTGTGACCATCGAAAAGGGATTGTCATTGGCGGCTCCTGAGGGTATGCCCAGAAGGTTGCGGGTTGGTTTCCTCTCATCTTCTTTTGATGAACAAGTGGTCTTTGCTGCTGGCTTACTCCATGTCGCTGTAACGACTTTTGCTTTTACTTATAAACAAATACTTTAAAATTGGTGATCATCTTCATTATCACGACATTGGTTCTAAAGTTACGTTTCGTACTAACAAGAATTAAATGTTATTTCAACTTGTGTTTTCATTTCGATCGCGCGCACTAAATTCAACGTGGTTGCTTCCCCGTATGTGTAAGTCAGACTAAAGCACCTTTTCTTTCCGTCTCGTCTGGTTGCTAGGCAACAGTGCACTAGGCTACGCAGTTTGGTGATGTCAAGAGCTAAAAATAGCTATGACAGCCCATAGACAGGAATGTTTTGAGACGACTATTGTTCTTTGTGCTGAATTTTAGCTCCTTATATGGGAAGGAGAGAGGAATTCTGCGATCTCCGTGGCAGTTGAGACGCACATACATATATGCACATTCGTTTGTTGGCTGAGAGAAAAATTCTTGAGAGCAGTTTTATGCGAGGTTCATTGAAAAAGTTAAAATTTTCTTCCTAAAAATTGACTGAGCTGAACCGTATGGTTACAACTCAAAAATAAGTATGAATTGAAGTTCACTTTAAGTATATTTTTTGACACGTAAATTGTTTAATACACAGGTAATGGAAGGAGATAAAGTACACTGACTAGAGATTGGCACAATAATTTATATACCCTTATATTGTAGGATAACGAACTATGAACTACTATACGATTTACCCTCGAATAGGAGAATTAGGAACATTTATGAATTCCATAAGGTCGTTAGTAGAGCATTGGTTGAATGATATCTTACGGCTATGTTTCGAAGGTATCCCAGAAAGGTATGTCAAGTTCATAGTAACACTTGAATTTTCGTCAATCTTAGGCACTGAAGCTTACTTAAGATATGCACATTTTCGTTCTGGATGTCTATTTAGATTTTGGTTATATAAATCAAAAAGACGATTAGTTTCTATAATTCGTAAACTTCGGAAAAATATGGCATTGCCTTCCAATTAATATTCAGGATAGATAGGAGACTTCAGCAAGTAATATTGTTTGTAGTGTCTAGAAAAATAACATGGCATGAATTTTAATTGGTAATTAACTCTGTTCTTTACAGATGGGATTTCTTGTAATAGGCTCTATTCTAATCAACTTAGGGTTATTAATAGATGTATCATCACCGACTTTAGGTAACCAATTCACTGTTTCAATCACAACAGGTGCATTCTGGAATAAGATTTCAAAGGTAATTCCTTATGAGGCTACAATTCCATTAGTCTACCATCAACAGGTAACAACTATACCCCCTGATGAAGATCAATTGGCTTTAATTCATAAGATAACTCAGGAAGTATGTTCTCAGCCAGAAAACGTAACCTTTTCATATTGTTCAGTAGTCCAGCACATTAATGAGCTTGCTACGCTAATTAATGAACATGATATAACACATCTTGATTATACAATATTAGACCAAAGAGTGAAATGCGGTGTAGATTTTCTCGGCTCTGCTCTTTCGTGGTGTTGTTCAGTAGCAACAATGTCGTTGGTGGATAAAGTGGCTGTTCGAACCACGGAAATGGAGTCATTGAAGGAATTAAGACTGGGATATATCAAGACCATAGAAACATAGTTCAGTTTGTGAAGGCTGGTCAAAATTTCAATTCGCAGTTAAAAGCTACCATATCTAAACTAGAAACCCAAATTAAGTTGACTCAGAAAGCATTAAACCGCGAATTAGAGGAAGGCATACCAGAAAAACAATTGTTGTTAACCCTACAAGTCGCTGGGTTACACCGATTACTGATTCGAATCATCAAAAGTAACGAAGACCAGGCAATATTAGCTCATTGTATGTCACAGAGAATACCTCATACTATGATCACCCCAGATCAATTAAAAGCAAATTTGACAAAATTACAAGCTAAATTAAAACGTTATTCATACATATTAGCTATACCATTAACGGATTTGATGAAATACTATACATTACCTATTGTGTCCTGCCACTATGAGAATAATGATTTAAACGTAATAATTAAGGTACCTATTACTCGAAATCCAGGCAATGTCGAAGTATACGAATTGATAACAGTACCATATAAGTTCGGGAATGCTACTGGCTTAATATCACATCAACCATCTATCGTTGTGAAACGTGCTAACGATTTTTCAGTATTGACCACAGATCGTCTATCTGCATGCGATCCCAAGAGTAGTGAATTATGTTACATTCCAAGTTATCCCGCGGATAATTTGCGTTCACCAGGTTGTGCAAGAACACTATTTACTACTGCCTCAGTAGCAGAGATCAGTAAATATTGTCTCTTTTGATGTAACGAATGGATTATTGATCACTGAAGTAAGATCTGGAATATTTGCTTTAACCAACCCCCTCTGAAATTTATATAGAATGCCCCAAAGTCAAACGAACAATGCAACTCGATTCTACTATGCCTGGAGATTATCAGTTATCATTGCCTTGTGAATGTAAAGCAATTATTACTGAGACTCATGTAATATCCCCTTCTTTTCCTTGTCCAGAAATTAATAATAAGGAATTGGAAATGAAAATCATAATTCCCGCTTCTTGGACTAAAGTTTCTACCTTAAAGTTGAAAGGATCAACTTTTGACAATTCTGAATTCACACATCTCAGTCAGTGCCTAGATCAGAACTGGACAGCCCGCGTTCCCCATTTCAAAATCTCGACCACGTTATCTTCAGTTACGCCACTGACTACTCCGATCATAACCTTTGAAAAAAAATCAATCTACCAGGCCATATTTAACAATTTTTTTCGTGTGGAATGTCACTACTTCCTTAATTATTTTATGGTTTGGGTCTAAATTAAGAAGCCACTTGGGCATAGCCACCCCTATTTTACTCCCTACCCCTGCAGAAGCAACACTATTGCACGATATAGCAGAAGTAGTTTCATATACTCTTTTATCAGTTGTAATATTTGCACTATGTCTTTATATATTGTATAATTGCTGTTGTAAACACCTGTGTCCCCTTCTCGCTCAAATAAAGTCGCACAATAGTATAGAAGCGGAAAATGTAGGGGACACAATATCAGTAAGTGCATTAGCTACCCCCGTAGCTACCCCTAGAACGGCGAGGCGAGGACTTAATACATCAGACAGTGTGGCTACCACAGCAATATGACTAGTAATGATGCTCAGTGTTATCAATCATCCTGTACAATCATTATCAATTCCTACGTTAGCGCATGGCGGATTGTCTATGGTTCCATTTGATTCACCAATTCTCTATGAATCAGCAGTAGTAATTCTCACAAAATTTACTTATCCACCAATTATTACGGAACACTATGAGTTTGAAAATTTTGATCAAAATATTTTATCGGAAACTATACCAGCTGATGACCCTTCAACAGGATCATTCTTTCATACAATTACTAGACTTCATACCAAGCGACAGCTGTTGACTAAAGACAATTTGGATTATATTTATAACAAAATATTTCAATATCTCTGACAAGCCCCCATTTGTGACGATGTGCAGATCTCTTTCTGTTTACTTTGCTCGTTAATTTCCATACAAGGATGAGATCTGCTCGCACTATAAGTTAGTGGGTGTCACAAAAAGTATTATAATCAAATTACACCATGATTTTCATGGGAAAAGTGGATTAACCTAGGGGAAATGACAACATTATTTCTAAAAGGTAAGTTTATTACATAACTAAAATGGTAATATACAAAAACATTTAATTGAATTATTTTACAAAAGTAATCTGATATCTGTCTCTTCATTGATATTTGACTACATTAATATAGATTGATTAACTGATTGGAATTTCAAGTATGAAAGTTAGTAAAGATGGAAAATGAATTACGAGTATGCGACTTTTAGTTCTTAGTCGTGAGAGTTTTACTATCGACTGATGAATCATTCTATAGTGCTGCGTGACATATAATAGCTTGAACTTAATATAGCATTTGTTCATGTACATACCTTGTATAGAAGTCTTCTAAAACCTTGCAACTTGGCGTCCTGAATATCTGAATTACAATACTACTAACCATAACGTCGTAGGTCGTCTGAATGAATTTTTTAGACCTTGAGATCCCTTTTTATTATTTTGCGAGGTCTACACCCAAGCCTCACATCAGTCATCATATCCTATTAGTCAGATTCACAAATATGGAAACTTGTTGCTCTTTGCATTCTGTTTGGCTATTAGCAGGGAACCGCACCCAAAGTATTTGGCGTGATCCAGCACACACGTGGATGGCGTGACTGTTACCACCGGAAGATTTCAATAAGAGGCTTTCTAGAATATCCACATTTATCTATGACTTGTCCAGAGATTCTTAACTATTAACCAAAATTTCCGCAAATGCGGGGTCACGTTGACAAAATCGTGATAGTTTATCCAGTTAGTAACCAAGCATAACCTTCAACAAGTAAACATCCTACGAATTTTTGCGTAGTAAGGCGACCACAGTCACCTTCGAGGATTTCCTTTCTTTGTTACTAGCTTGTAACAAGCTAAAAGGGAAAATTGTCTTTTAAATTACACATTAATCAAAAATAGCCTTTTTCAATTCCTTCAATAAAGAGCAATGTAACCATATTTTGAATCCAGCATCACATAATTTCTTTGCAATTGTTTTCAGGTACAGTTCGAAGAAGCCCATACAGTCTAATTCTTCTGAATGTGAAGTACATTTTGTAACACAGAACTGGCTTCAGAGCGTTAAAGACAAGAACGGTGGACGCGAAGCGCGTAGACATAAAACTGATCGTGGTCGAGACGAGCAAACACCCTGAAAAAGAAGCACATAGTGATTGTATAATGGAAATAACATGATATAAATGTAATCGAATTCACCAGTGTGTTAAGAACTCGTTTCATTGTACTGTTACTATTCTAATTCAATATACAAGTTATAACTTTTAGTTTCGTTTTCCGGAATCTGTTAAATTAAATCTATGTACATATACAGATAAATAGGTGTTCTTCAGATTCATTTTCTGCAAGATGGTCACAGGGCTATGCGGAATCGGACGCAGAAAGGGAAGACACGCAAATAGAGATAAACAAGTAAGGCCTGGAAAGTTGTTTTGCAAAGTGTTTTTGTTAACTGTTACACTTAAATGCGAAAAAAGACGAGAAAGCAAGGGTACTTATTGCTTGCATCTTAACTGAAGTTCTTTTTTTCATAGAAGGCTGGGTTCTGAGATATTTTTGGTAAAGGAGCATTCATTTTCTTCTTTGTTATTAAGAACATTTGATGCTTAGATTTTTGCTTTGTCAATTCTTTAGTTAATCTATGCTATGAAGACTCCTATAAATAGGAATAGCAGGTGAGACTATGAGTTTTATTTGTACACAATTTACTGAACATGATAAGTGTACTTAATAGAATATCTTACACGTAGAGATCAAGCTTCAACCGAAACTGCGATTTTACTACTCCCTTCATATGTTTAATATCTGTTTGAAAGAAAAAAAAACATTCTAAACATACATATTTCATTCAGTTTTTACTTACAATTTGTATAACGCTTTGTACTTTTATATGACTTCTCATGTCGCTTTATTTTGTAAAAAGAAAAGTATGTAGATCTTGAAAATTATGTACATCATGATGAAATAATGTTCCTGCAGCACATAAGTGTATATTTCAGTTTTTAAAGACGATATTTATTATTATTTATTCTGTGAATCTGAAGAGTAAAAGTTCACGTACATTTCTTTCCAAAAGTATTTTTTCATTGATTTGTAAGACATTATAAAAAATCATCTTACGTCTACGTTTAAGACGTTGGTAAATTATAAATTACACTAGTCAACAAGATTTTCGCAAAGAAATGAAAATACCTGATTCTAATAGAACTTTTCACGTAGAATTAGAAACTGCAATCAGTGTTTCTCCATAACCCCCAGTTTCACCGTGCCAGAGGACTTTCAGAAAATTTTCCCTCAAATTCCTCTTTTTTTTTTTTTTACAATTTTTGTACCTGTAGCTCAAGCACCCTTAGGAATATGAACACACAAATTATATTGTATGTTATCCTGATTTATACTTAGTAAGTCCTGTAAGGTTCATAAGAATCGTATTACTTTTTCCATAGAAATGTACTGTTCATTTTAGCATATTCATTAGTGCAGATAAAGTCACATATAACTTCCACGAAAATTACAATATAAGCACGGTTTATACCTCATTGGACTTCCAATAAAACATATTTTCAATGATGTGTACACCATGTTGCCATTTTCTTATGAGGGAATTTCTAGAGAGATTTTGTTGAAAATTCCCTGCAAAAAGTACTTTTTAAGATTTTTTCTCTCAACTTGCTATTTGTATATAGTGATACAGAAACAGGAATTGCACTAAAACATAGTTTTATGTCTACTTAATAAATAATGTTAATTTCATGTGAATCGCATTATTCTGTCTAGAGATATAAACTATTGTGTCTATTTATAGGTAATAAAGAATATACTGTGCAAGACTTTTACCAAACACAAAAACCTAACGTTGACGTATTATTGTCGGCACATAGATGGATACTCAAATACAAGCACAAATACACGCATGCTTTCTGTGGAAAATAAGTCACTTTTTAATATTTTGATCCGGCAACAATGCATAAAAATTGATTACTCACGTAGCCTGATAACTAGTAGCAGCGTTGAGTGACGGTCCAAGCTGGACGTGTTTTAGATGTGGCTGCGTAGCACGTGTCTTTGTGTATTGTGGAGTTCGAATAGATTGTGCTGTGTGGTGATGCACTGAGTTAAACTACGTTTGTGCTGCTTCATGATTGATGGAGTGTAGATTCGCGTGTGTATGTGTGTGATACCTTACAGGATACAAGATGCCGAAAAGTGTGTAATTCACCCGGACAATTTCTGTTGTGTATGTGGGGAGCTGACATTCAAATCGCAACATCAGTGTTTTACTCCACTTCTGAGGAAGTGTTATGAGTTATATTTTGGTTGCTGTACAGGAGACCAAGGTAAGAATTGGGCTCCTCATTACATTTGTTGTACTTACGTGAAATGTCTGACTGGGTGGGCGAATTGTGAACGAAACATGAACTTCGGAGTACCGATGATCTGGAGGGAACCAAAAGATCATTGTTCAAACTGCTACTTTTGTATGACACAGATGAAAAGTATAACCAGTAAATCTTAGCACACACTACAGTACCCTAATTTGAAATCATCAATTAGGCCAGTTCAACACAGTGCAGAATTACCTGTAGCAGTACTCCTGCTCATCTTACGGTAAATGAGGATTACGTACTTGAGGCAACTACTGAAGTTCCAAATGAAGATTACGATCTTCATGTAGGAAGCACATCTACATTGGATCCCTATCTGATAACTCAGAGTGAACTAAATGACCTCGTACGGGGTTTAAAACTCTCCAAGATAAATGGCAGAACTTCTTGCTTCTAGACTTAAAAGCTGGAGTCTGCTCCATCGTGACACTAATGTGTGTATTTTTTGAAACCGTCATACAGAGTTTCAAAACTACTATTCTCAAGAAAATGATCAGTGTATTGTAATAATGTCTATGCTGTGATGGATACACTCGGACATGCACATATAAGGACAGAGTGAATATTGTTTATTGACTCTGCCAAAACTAGTTTGAATGCTGTCCTTTTACACAATTGCAACCAATTTCCTTCAGTGCCTTTGGCTTATGCAACTAATATGCCTCAAAATAGTGTTAGAAAGAATTCAGTATGAGAAATACAAGTGGACCATTTGCTGTGATTTAAAAGCTATTTTTTGTTAATGGGTTTGCAGCTTGGTTATACGGTATATTGTTGTTTCCTCTGCGAATGGGACAGCAGGAACAAAGCGGAACATTACATCAAGAAGGAATGGCCAAAGCCTGTATTAACTCCTGGGCAGAAGAATGTTGTTTATTACTCACTGGTGAACCCTGATAAGATAATTCTACCTCCTCTTGAAATAAAGGTGGGGCTCTTCAAAAAACTTTGTTAAGGCAATGGACAAAAGTAATGCAGGATTTTGTTACCTCAATAAAAAATTTCCTGGGGTTAGTGACATTAAAATCAAGGAAGGAATTTTTGTAGGCCCCCAAATAAAATGTTTGGTTCGTGACCAAAAACTTTGAGGATCTCTTAACTCCGGTTGAGAAAGCAGCTTGATGTTTATTTAACAGTTTAACAGAGAATTTTTAGGAAACCAGAAAACACCAATTACCGTGAAATTGTAAGTGATTTGCTGTAATCATTCAAACAAATGGGTTTCAACATGTCCCTTAAAGTTCACATTCTAGACTCCCACTTGGAATTCTTTCCTGAAAACCTTCGTGCTGTTAGTGATGAGCATGGAAAACGTTTTCATCATCACACATCCTCTACGAAGAATGCATACCAGGGACAGTGGAGTTCACAATTGCTAGCTGATTACTGTTGGACACTCAAAAGAGATGTTCCAGAAGCGAATCAAGAAGAAAGTTGATAAGTAAAACATTTTAGTTAAGGTAAGTAAGTGTTCATTTATTAAGAAGATACCACTCACTTTTTATGTATTATTTATTAAGTAGACATAAAATTATGTTTCAGTGCAGTTCCTGTTTCTGTATCACTATATATAATATGGCAGAGCCCATATTTTATGGTTAATTTTATGTACATTTTATAAAATTCATTTTATTAAAGAATTTATTTTTGTATTTCGTTAAGGATTGAAGAATAATAAAACACGGAAATAATTAATATCAGTATAAGAAATTACATGAATGTAATTGTCAGTAAATTCATAAGCTTGTATAGTCAGCTATTCAGAATAACATCTTAGCGAATTGTTTCTCGTCTGAGAATTCAGGAACCAAATTCTACAAATGTGTAAATGAGAATAATTAACAGAATTTTATTGTCATGCATTTGCAAAATAATTGCCAACAACAGACACATTCACGGGTATGTTAGAATTGCCAAGAATCATGAGGCGAAGGATTCCAAGGGTTGCCAGTTGTTGATTGCAATGAGGAAACAACCTCGTTTCCTCAAGAAAGGAGGACACGCGCTTCTGACGTCGTGCGACTGTGGCGAATTCCGTGGTACGGAAGTTTGGACAAAAACTGAGGGAAGAGAGGTCCCCGGGTTCAGTGGAGGACAGATCAGTGGAGATCAGTCGAGATCAGTCCATAGCAATCAGACCGGACTAGATCAGTTGTTCAGAGAAGAGAAGAGAATCGATGTGACTAATCCTAAGTCACAAAACTACGTCGTTAAGTTCAGGAACATTAGAGTTATAAACATAACGTATATTAGATGTGGAGTTCAATCACATCCTAACCACAGATGACAACAGCATAGATTCTTTCCAATCGAGATACAAACCACGAGTCTGCAGTACGGAGATATCAATCCAGGCGATATCTCTCAACCTGCGGCCAGACAAGGAGAGACCACCAAGGACCACCACAGGAGGACCAGCTGAATTGACTCCCAGAGGTATGTGGTACGTTAAAGTCAGTAATCAACAGCTCAATGCTTGGTTTGCGATGCTCAATCTGGCGGAACTTCTAAATACCCGTAACTAAAGACATAACATTTTACACATGAACATTTTCGATAAGAAATACAAACATCTTTTATTAATTTATTTCTGAGTTGTGATTTTACTATAAAATCCCCATAAGATTATGTACAATAAGTTAACCTCTCGCATACTAGAAGAAAACGTTCCCACACATTTCAGATGGTGAGTGGAAGGTGATCTCTTCAGTTCACTGTATCATCCCCGAATTTCTAGACACGAACTGAAGAGGTTGTTAATAAATAGCAAGTTAAGACAAAAAATCTTATAAACTACTTGTTGGAGGGAATTTCCAACTGTAACGTATCCATTACAGGTAATATGAAAAAAATAAAATTAAATCTGAGATAGAATAGTTGTTAATTGTATTAATGTATCTAATTATAATTATAGTGAAAAAGGAGACAAAAACTTTAATGTTAAAAAGAAACATGGTTAGTTTTTAAAAATACGACAAAAAGAAAGAAAGAAATATCGTTTGTAAGAAGATTTCCTTTCAATTCAGAATCAAGAGTCTGAAGGTCTTATCGTATGCGCTGGTAGGCGTTTGCGCATGGTCAGAGCCTTACGACCGTAAGCAGCTTGTCTCGGCAAGCTGACTTGAAGAGAAATATTCAATCGTGGAACATCTGCATTGTGCCGCTGTTTGAATGGGCATAGAATCGAAAAGGACGTTGGGCTTCGTTTTGATTTTCTATACTTGAAGTGGTTTTCTGTAGATGTGTGTGATAACTGCAGTGAAATAAGAATAATCCTTTTAGGTGAAGGTTATGATAATTCTAATATTAAAATTGGTGCGGTATTACGTGTGTTTGCATTCTTTTCTAGACAGTGTGAATTTAGTGTCGGTTGAAAAGTTGGTGAAAGGACTGCAAGGGAGACTTCGCTTAGCTCTCTCTGTTACAATTAACAATTTGAAAGAAAGGTTTTTTTGGCACTACTCAGAATCTCAGAATTGCAGTATTTTTAGAATTATTCCTTATTTTTTGAATGTGGAAAATTGTGGGTGAATGTCCCATTTTCTCATTATGTTACTGTTTCAAACTGAGATTAT
Source organism: Thermobia domestica (assembly GCF_964235325.1). Lineage (NCBI taxonomy): Eukaryota > Metazoa > Arthropoda > Insecta > Zygentoma > Lepismatidae > Thermobia > Thermobia domestica. The sequence continues at coordinate 16,343,666 of NC_137460.1, forward strand.
TTAAACAAAAATCGAAACAAATCCTCACTATATAATCGATTATTCTTATTTTATTACTGATTCCGAGCTGGTTGAGAGCTGGAGAAGTCCAAAAATGAAAGGTAACAAGGTGGCAATTCAAACGTGAGTCAATTTTCAATTTTACTAGTAGTTTGTCTCGTCTGTGTCAGTTATTTGTTCATGTGGGTCGTGTTTTCGGCTTCCATTTTGTTAGAATTATCGAGAATTGTATTACAAGATTTAACGCGAATAAACTCGGTAAATCCAAGGGAGATAAGGTGGCGGGCTTGTACCCAAAACCTTGGAAATGTGCAAATTTATGTTTTCTTTTCAGGTTTCAAGTTCCTGACTTGCATGAGTCGATTTAGAATCAAAAATTCCAACTAATTGTAATTTTATACCGAATATACTGAACGTGAGAAACTCATTTTCTAAAAAGTAATTATTGTTTGAGGTGTTTGAGTTGTTTAAGATTAACGTTTCACCGGTCTAAGACTGATAGTTTTGCTAATTTAAATTTTTCTAAATTGAATGCTAATGAAATCCCGTTTGAGATAGTATTTAAATCATTACTCTTAATTTACGGGCTATGTTGCGTAATATTTTTGCTTGAAATTATTTCCCGATTAATTGTGGCAGAAACAATTTCGATTAAGAGTATAAAGGAAATCTTCATTTAATATTGAACAAATGTGCGAATTAGTCTTTCAAAGAAAAGGAAAGGATATTGGTGTCTTACAAGAGAGGTCCTTGACTGGCCTGGAGTATGCGATTTATGCTTAATTTAAAAGATATTGACAGGTTAGGTGATACTTACTTGAAATTAAAATATTTTCCTGAAATTCACTTCATTCCTGTGACTACATGTATATAAGATATTGATCGGTTCCAAATCTGACTTGGCAGCGAGGAAAATCACAAATTATTGTAATATATCGTAATAAAGATTTTTCTCCTGAAAGTGTTGAATTGTAATTTGTTCATAATATTAATTTGTGTATTGTTATAACCTGTAGATTTCCGAATTAAAAATAACAGTTGCGCTTTCTGGTTCCTTCCTCGAGGAAAGCCTCTTCTGCGGCTATGGTTGGATTGGTGTTTCCCTACCTTGTCCGATAGGCTGCGGATAGGGGCGTTACAAATTGTTTCTCTTCAAGTCCGGTTTGTTAATTTTATTTTCCTGTTGTAAGTATTTTGCAAAAAGAGTTGACACGTTATTACTTTTTGAATTTCGCAAATTGTTGCATTAAAGATTTGCATTACGGATCTGCTATTGAAATTAATTGTTTATTGTTGAATTATTGGTATGTTTGATAAATTGGATATAAGGTAAAGCAAGGAATTATTAGGGTTATTTCCATTTGGTCTAAATTCTGGGTCGCAGTAGTGTCAGTAGTTAGTGGTGTATTTTTATGTATCATATTTATATTATTTATGTTACCTATATATATATATATTGTTCGGTAATATTAAGCATGTGTAATCTGATGTAGTATGTAAGCATTGATATTCCGGATCAATATACAGAATTGATAGCATTAGATAAAACCGGAATTCAGGAAACAGATACTAGGTCTGAGTTTGGTCACTGACTCCGCCAACTCAAGGTAGTTTTCAAATCAGGCAATCAGCTATGAGAAATAATAGTTTGGAGTGTTGGGGTAGTTTGCAGTCACCGGCGGATGAATACAATTTTAGTAGATTTGTTAATATTGGGAGCTTGAATGAGTCTTTTAGAGATCAGAGGCAGGTTACTTTTAATGAGCCTTTAAGAAGTTCTAGTTCTAATGATTATAGGAACTCGCCAAATTTTGGAGATTCAGGCCGTGATAAAAATGAGGTTCCATCAAGGTATCTTAATCTTATAGATTATTACAGAAGGGTTTCTCAAAACAGAAATTAAACTCCAAAAACTGCATTATATCCGCGGTATATTTCTACGCCTTATAAAACTCAAATGTGTGACAATGTAGGGTCAGGGTTGCCAACTTTGCCTAGTAATAATACATCTTCAAGTGTTGAGCATAATCTTCTTATGAAGTATACATTTAAAAGAACTAATGATTTTCTGGATTCAAGGAAGTTTAAACAACTGATGGCAGTAATGGTTTGCTTGTTTTGAAATAATAGTAAAAATTGGAGAAACTCTTATGGATACTAGTTATTCTTTGAGCACGATTCTGTCTGTTTTTATCGGGAAATATGAAGGTTCGTTATTGAGAGAAATTCTGTCTGAAATAAATCATCAACTACAGTGGACTGTGTTAAAATCTAGGCTTGTAAATAATTTTATTACCCCAGTTGCATTCCACTCATTCATTCCTGATAGAATTTATAGAGTCAATGCCTATCTGGATCAGTTAATCAGTATGTGACATCCATAGTAATTACTGTGAATGTATTGAATTTTATGGATAGAGAAAAAAAGTAAAATCTTTAAGTTTTACGTCCAACGGTTATGCCGGTTAGGGTAAAGGAGACGGTGATAATGAGAGATGAGTGAAATGGTGGAATAAAGAAAGTGGGCGGAAACGGGAGAACCCCGAGAAAACCCACGAGCACAGTGTTTGTCCACCACAAAGTTCACTTTTTATGGATAGAGAGTCAGACATGGTTAATATTATTGTAGGTGGAATGAATCCAAATCATAGATATAAAATATGTTGAATTATTATATCCCAGCTACTAGATCCGAGTTAATGGATATCACTGATAGGCATGAATTAAATTTTAGGAATCAGTTGGAATATAATAGGGAGATGGGTCTTTCTCGGAAAAAAGCTAATTTAGTAGTGTCAAATCATAATCAGGGTTTGAAAATTCCAGAATTGCCAGTGGGTGATCAAAATTTTTCTTTGACAGAAAGGATAGTTAGTTCTTGCCCTACTAATGTAAGAATCGTTTGAAAGTTGAATCTCAGGTTCACGGAAAAAACAAGGTTTTGAATGAAAGGTCTGATCATTTGAATGCACATATTGAATTAATTAATAGTATTCCTAGCGAAATTAATCATACCGTCGCTTCCTTTGTGGTTGGTAAAATTCATAATTATTTAACAGACATATGTGTGGATGGAGGTTCAAGTTTTAACATTGTTCGACTGGACTTAGTGTAGCTTTGTGGATTAGAGGAATTCATTAGTGTGACTCATGAAACGGTGGTATATGCTCCGTCCGGATTAAATTTTTTAACGAACCACAAGATAATATTAACTTTGAATCTCTCAGGTCATTTTGAGATAATATCCTTTAAGAGCGTGGAACAATTGCCTTGCATGTGTCTACTTGGAACGCCTTTTTAAAGATCAACAAATTCAGTTATTGATTATGCGAGAAATTGCTTGATTCTACGCGGTCGTAAGAAACGGGTTAAATTAAATTATAAGAAAATTATTCTACATAACAAACGTCTAAGGTGATTTAAATCTGGTGATAAGCCAGGCCCGAGAGCTAAAATTTTAACCGATTATCACTCTAATAAACAGGATAGTGCTTCTGTTACGAGCTTTATGGCTTCAATATTTATTTGTGAGGGTGGATTTAATTTCCGAAAGAATGGTGTTAGTTTACAGTATGATTTGGTATTATTTAGACCTCGAATCTAAAATATTAGAAATTCAAGCGCCTAGTGCTATTCAGCTGAATCATCTGAGAGCTATGATTGATTCAGAAGTTGGAGATGATCGTAAAATTCAAGATTCCCTTGAAGGATAAAAATCAGGCGAATTTCGGCGAAAAATTAAGTGGTGCGATTGAAAAATCCGTAAGATGAAAAACCGAAGGAAACTCAGTATAATAATCCAACTTCAAGGGTGGATTGCGTGAAAATCATATTGGTGCAAATGAAATATCCGTGATTAACTTGAAAGGTTCAAGGCAGTGCATTCTGAATTCTCAGGTAATGAATAAATTATGAAATAACAAGAAACATCGTTTAAAAGAAAAATCGAATCAACCTTTGGTTTTGGAATAACCTCTGGAGATCGGAAGATTGAACTTTGTCAACGTTAACATTCGACGCACAATTCTACGTTGCCAGTTAATGAAAAAGAGTGTTGTGAAACCCGATACTAATACCAGTGGAAGATAATGAAGTCTAGGCGTCGCAAGATGATAGGATCTAAAAATAAAAATTTAGTGCAAGCTCAGGATGAAGACTTAGCTGAAAAGAAATTGGAGCTTAAACCTAGTAATGTCCAGTGCATACAGTGGATAAACTGTATTCATTGGATGGGAGTAGCGGCTCTGAAGCATCAGATATTGATGTCGACCAACCCGAAAACTTTTATAAGTTGATCCAGAGAAATAAAAATTTATTTCTGATAAAGCTCATACAGCTGATAGTATACATGATCAGACTACCATGTAGGTGAAAAAACCGGAATGCACTTAGTTGAAAAAGCACAAAGATAATCGGGATTCTTGGAGTTTCAATGAACCGGAGGTACTTGCTTTTAGTGATTCTATAAAAACGAAATATAAAGATGTGATATCAGATAGAGTAGGGTGTATTAAAAATTTTATTGGTAGACTGTACCTGAAGGAAAATGAACCGTTTAAGGATACCCCATTTCCAATTCCAAAAAACAAGGAAAAGGTTTTCTATGATCAAATTCAGGAGTTATTAGATCAGGATATTTTGGAGGAAGTTGATCATTCCAACTTTGCAAGTAGCTGTTTCCTAGTACGGAATGAAAATAATACTCATCGTATTTTTGGGAATTACATTAAGGCAAACACTCTTATAGTAAGTGATGTTTACCCGTCTCCTAATTTAGAAGAATTTCTTACAGGGTTAGCAGATTTGCGCGTGTATACGAAAATTGATTTATGCCGCGCGTATTTTCAAATCCAGTAAGATAAAGATTCCCGAGATATTACAACCATTGTAACACCAAATGGGTGCTATCAGTATACTCGTCTTCCAGTTGGAATTAAAACTGGAAGTAATATTCTGTCTCGTAGGATGGGAAAGGTATTAGTAGATATGAGGTGTTAAATTATTATTTGATGATGTCCTAATAGCTTCCCATTTAATTGAAGAACATATGAAAACGGTAGAAAGGATTTTGGAACGATTTAAAGAATACAATATTACTGTGTCCCCAGATATTTATTTTATCGTCGAATTAACTATTTCGGATATGTAATAAAAGGCGATCAAATGGAAAAAGATCCTAGTACGGTTTCGGCTATTAAAAATATCCCACCGCCAAGAAATAGACATGGTCTGATGAAAATTCTGGTTTTAACTATTATTCCAAATTTGCTTCTGAATTCCAAGAGTTAATGGGACCGTTGAGTGTTTTGATGTCATCTAAGGCTACGTTTGTATGGATGAAGGAGCATCAAATGTTGCTTGATAGGTTAAAAAGCATTTTGATTGATAATATGGTATTAAAAACGATTGAGTTAAACAAGAGGTTTATTGTTAATGTTGATGACCCCGGGAAGAGCGTAGCTGTGTGCGTTTCGCAGAAAAAAGAGCTAGGCAACCTTCAACCTGTTGCTTATTTTAGTAAACGTTTATCGGAGGCTGATAGGCACCGACGCATTTACGAGATATAGTTCATTGGCCTTGTTAAAACTATCACGCTATAAGCATTACTTACTTAATGAATTTGACGTGCTCATAGATAATAAGGCGTTTACGCGGATATTAAGTAATAGCAAAATACTCCTTAGGTATGACCATTAGTGGAAATATTGTGTCAGTTCAATTTCAAGATCTAACATGTCAGATCAACGGACAATACAGTTGCGGACTTTTTGACCAGGACTTATGATCCGTTTGAGTTTTATATTTTAGAAAGACCTGTAGGACTAGCTGCCTTTAAAAAGAACATGAAAATAGCTACTATGTGGAAGCTTCGTTTGGTAGAAGATTCAATAGATAAGTTGCAGCGGGAGGACATCGAGCTTAATGAGATAATAGAGAAATTAGAGCGTGGAGAAAGTGTTTCAGGATACCTTCTGAATAATAAAATACTTAAGAAGAACGCATACTCTGTTATGAATCCGTTTAAAATAGTGATTCCTAGAAAACTACGGAAAGTTTCAATTGAATATCATCATGATGACCGATAAATGAGGGATCATTCTGGTACTTATAAAACGTTAAAAAGTCTAATGAGGAAGTTTACATGGGAGAAAATGAAAGATGACGGTAGAGACTACGTATCAACATGTGATGTTTGCCAAAAATCGAAAGAAATTAATCAAAACAGTTGGGACATCTGGCTTCCGAATTCAGCAAAAGGATTAACGCCCATTGGATGTTCGATATAGTAGGTGTTCTCGCAAATTCTATGGAATATATGTTCATTTTAATTGGGGTAGATAATGCCAGTCGCTTCGTTGTATTGGAAAAGTTCAGAAATATTAATTCAACTTTTTTAGCAAATAAAATGATGGAGATTTTCAGTCGGTTTGTTTTCCGGAGGACATATCGACAGATAATGAATCCATCTTTGTGTCTTAGACATTTAAAAAAGTTCTGTTTGGATTGGGATTTCGCCATATTAGACTCAGTCCTTATAACCCGGGAGGAAATGCAGCGGAGAGATTCGTGAAGACCCTAAAAGCGGCATTACGTCCCTATATATCGAAGAAACAACATCTGTGGTCCAACCTTATTCCTCAATTACAATTTACCTTTAATAGTAGTGAACATGAGGGGCTGAATATTTGTCCAATCGAATTGTATTACGGACGTCCTTATTCAACATCATTAGATCACCAATGAAACATCGTAAGTTCAAATTATGGAGGTAAGTCATCTGCTGAATTGTGGAATAATGCAATTGTAAATATGGAGAAGAGCTGGAGTAAAAGCGGAAGTTGATGCTGAAAAGAAGAAACACACTAAATTTCAATATTAGTGATAGCGTGGTACTAAAAACTCATGTAAAGTCTTCATTAAAGGAGAAAATCGCTAAGTCCTTAGCAGATAAATGGTATGGTCCTTCTGTGGTAAGGAGTTTTCTATCTCCAAATATGAGACTTGTTTCTGATGAAAATGACGCACCAGAATCTTACGGTCTAAAAGTTTATGGAGTTAGAAGAGCCCTAGATGGAGTTGAAGACGGAAATCAAAGTCTTTAGAAAAGTCCTTGCTTAATCCTTATAATTGAATTTTTTGCTGTTTACAATTGTAGTTTATCTAAATAAGATAGTAATTAAGCATGTATATAAGTTTAATATTGTTATTGTTATTAAATTTTAAACTATTAAATATTAATGTAAATATAAATTTTACTATGGTCATAGTGAAATAAAAATTGAGAAAAGAAACATATTGAAATAAAATATATATGTTTAAAATTTCTTAAAACTCTGAAGTTTGAATTAAATATAAATTAATTTGAATACATTTTAGTATATTTAACACTGTTGGTTATATATAGTTAAACTGTTATTCATTATAATTAAACAATCCCTCTATATATTCCCTGATACAAAAAATGGTGGCACGGTGTATACATCATTGAAAATGTGTTTTATTTCAAATCCAATGAGGTATAAACCGTGCTAATATTGTAATTTTCGTGGAAGTTGTGATTTTGACTAATGAATATGGTAAAATGAACAGTACACATAGCACCTTTTTATATTAATATGTTTATTTCTCTGGAAAGATTAATGCTATTCTTATGAAACTTATAGTACTTACTAAGTATAAATCAAGCTAACATACAATATAGATTGTGTGTTTATATACCTAAGGGATACATTGAAACATATCTTAATTAGTCTAATTAGCTTTCTCTATATTCCAAGTTCTGTAAGAACGTTGTATAATGCACTTAGGTATATACACACACAAACATACAATATAATTTGTGTGTTTATATACCAAACGCATTATACGTTCTTACAGAACTTGCAATAACGAGAAAGCTAATTAGATTAATTAAGAAATGACCCTGCTCCCGCCAAGCGAACTTTGTGGTGGACAAGCACCGTGTGCGTAGGTTTTCTCGGGGTTCTCCCGTTTCCACCCTCTTTCTTCATTCCACCGTTTCATTCATACTCATTATCATCGTCTCCTGAAGCCTAGCGGGCATAAGCGTGGGACGTAAAACTCATAAATTTCATTTCATTTAAGATATGTTTAAATGAATCCCAAGTAAAATCCGGGTGGAAAAATTTTTCTCCACGAGCTTTCACGTCGAAAATGGCCTGAAACAAGGAGATGCATTGTCGCCACTATTATTTAACTTCGTTCTGGAATACGCTATAAGGAAAATCAAAGATTGCAACCACGGCCTAGAATTGAACGGTATTCACAAGGTTATGGCATATGCTGATGATGTAAATTTAATAGGGGATGATAGGAGAACAATAGAAATAAATGCAGATATCTTATTACACGCTTGCAGGGACATGGGCTTAGAAGAAAATGTAGAGAAAACTAAATACATGGAAGTGCGTCGGAATCGTAATACACAAAATTATGGAAGCGTTAAAATATTAAATAATACTTTTGATAAAGTGAATAGTTTCAAATATCTAGGATCAATATTAACAGAGGAAAATCATATTCAGGGAAAAATTGAATGTCGACTAAAAACAGGGAATTCGTGTTACTCTCGGTTCAAAATCTCTTGTCGTCGCGAATTTTGTCGAGGAATTTGAAGCTTAAAATATACAAAACGATAATCATGCCTGTTGTTCTCTATGGTTGTGAAACATGGTCACTTACTCTGAGGGAAGAATATAGGCTGAAAGTATTTGAGAACAAGATCCTGAGACGAATATTCGGACCTAAGAGGAACGAGAATCGGGAATGGCGGAAACTTCATAACGAGGAAATACATAATTTATATGATTTACCCAACATTGTTAGGGTTGTCATATCTAGGCTTAGGTGGAAGAAAGTAGAATGGAAGAAAGTAGAAACGCTTTCAAAGTCTTAACGGGAAGACCAATCGGAAAACGACCATTAGGAAGACCTAAGCGCAGATGGGAGGACAATATTAAGACGGGTCTCGCAGAGCTTGGAATACAAAGAAGAAACTGGATGCAGTTAGCTAATGACAAAAGTCAGTGGAGAGCTTTTGTGAACGCGGCATTGAACCTCCGGGTTCCATAGGCCATAGAGTTAGTTAGTTAGTTATATATCTAAGGGTATTCGAGCTACATGTAACAAATATTATTTAAAAAGGAAATTTGAGGGGAAATTTCCAGAAAATTCCTCTGTCACGGGAAAACTGAAGGTGAAGGAAAAAAACTGATTGCAGATTAGATTTCTACGTAAAAAGTCATATTAGAGTCAGGTATATTCATTCGTGTACCAGAGAAAAATATTTTTTGTCGACTAGTGTTATTCGAGCGATTTCTTGTGAGAAAATATGGACAAATCCAGGAGCGGATCCACGATGGACTTATGGGGGCGGTGGGTTGTAATACTGCTTCTTAGAACTACTTTCAAGAGGTCCAAATTCAAGAATAGGTTTTGTCTATATATAAACTAAAGTTTCTTCTTCTGGGGGAGATCGACCCTGGATACGCCCCTGTACAAACCTGTATTAATGGGTAAATATAAAAAAATCCAGCTATTCCGGTTCAGGGCAGGACTCAGCTATGGGAAGCGAAGAGGTACCTGCGTAGGGAGGAGGCGAAAAGCTACAAGCATTATTTGTTTTAACATACATAATGCGTTTTAACGCTTAATTGATGTCTACAGATTTTTTATACTTTTCAATATTCATAAATAAGTTCTTTAAATTTACTTTGCTTATTTAAACCAATTTACTTATAAGTTTTAATACAAACTTGTAAGGTTTACGGTTTCGATAACAGTTTAATGTTTGAACTGCCTAAATAATTGTTTGGAGAACTACCCCATGGGAAATTGCCGCCGGTGCGTTTGCAACTATACGGAACGGCCAACGGCCACGCCACCGTGGAGGGGTGTCTTCTTCGGCTCTTGCGTTGCCAGACGGAAAAGCAAAGAAATTGAAGTGTTTAGCAAAGGAATACTACTTGAGGTAGGATGACGATACTTGGGGACGCCAAAGGTGACAATTTTTAGGAGGGGCTTCGTCGCAGGAACAACGCTACTAAATGACTGTATTTCGGTGTAGGCGGGAAGCAGGGAGGCGTTCTTCCTTTTTGCCAACGCCATGCAAAAAACAGGAAGTTGTGTACCATCCTTGAAAATGGTTTTAAGTTGCAAACTTTAATGTTAAAATATACTATAATGAAAGCCATTTTTGCTGGCATTATTACTATTATTGGCCTTCGGGAAAAAGGAGGATCTCCATTATCGTCCAACACTTGTGTTGCGATTCTTCTACCAACTGTCAATGTGGAAATAATTTTCTATATTTCCGTTAAGGAAGCTGGTGCATTGGAAATATTTGTACTGAAATGCATAGCGTTCGAAGTGGAATGTGCACATTGGAAGTCACATGTCACAGGCGAAGAAGGGTAGCCCCCGTACTCGGCAGCCACGCTAATTATCTACGAAGGCAGTAGTAATGAGGTGACCTGAGGACCCATGGCCCTGGCCCGGTGTCAATGACCTACCGGTACTTAGGACCAACCCTCTTGATTTTGGCAGGTGTACCTTGGCCTACCTCGAAATTTTGGCAGGGGTACCATGGACCACTCCCTTAAATTTTGGAAATTGCCAAATCTAAAAATTGGGTGTGGTAGCTTAGAACCAGAGTATGAAGCTCTATAAGTACTGGGGATCCATCTTGTGTATCCGAGCCACAAGTACAAAAAAAAAAGGAAAAATTCCCGAAAATCCCTCTGCTACGGGGAAACTAAGGATGATGGAGAAAAACTGATTGCAGATTCCAATTGTACGTGAAAAGTTCTAATAGAAACAGGTATTTTCTTCCGTGTGCTAGAGAAAGTTTTTTTTTTTTTTTTTTGTCGACTAGTGTTATAGGTTACTCCGTATTTACGCATAAACGCAGCCGAAACATTGGCGTCGAAATTTATGGAAAGATTAATGTCAGATATGTAAGCGTACATGGTAATTCTACTAAATTGTTAGAGGGAATTTATTTATCTATTTATTTTTGCAAACTTTATATTGAATGCCTATATTGCTAAAATTTATATGTCTCAAGTATGAATTGTGTGGTAACATCTAGTCCTTTGTATATGTAGTACAGCGTTTACTGTTATCAGCTATGGTTGTTTAGAACGCAAATCACGCGGATATAGGGAAAATACACTCCTGGATATTTGCCGCAGCTACGTTCCATCACCCTCAGCTGATATTAGTAGGCACTCAGGCCCACCGTCGGCTATCTAGTTCGTCTCTATTTCTGCATTAGTTTACAAAATAGAACCTTTTGATCATTTGTAAATTTGTATTTTGCTAGTTTTGGCAACTGTTTAGCTTTGAGGGACGATTTTGCACCTACTTTTTTGCGATAGTCTATTCCAATGAGGTAGTTTTATGGCTTCATACGTTAAATTATGTTACCAACATTAAATTCAGAAAAGATTGCCGAGCGAGCGTAAGCGAGTGAAGGCGGGTTAGAGTCCCGCAGGGCACGTTGTTTTCTATCTTCGTAACCAACAATTAACTTTCTTTTCTCACATAAATCACTTCCACTTACCTTTACGCTTTGTACAAATCCCCTACTGGCCTAAAAAAAATGTGTTCGATACTTTCTTGATTACTTAAACACCACTATCAACTCATTTGTTCCGTAAATCGTCTTTCTTTTTGCTAGTTTTTTTTCCCACCGATCCTAAACAATTACTCTACATTTTACTGCAAATGGAATTGGAACTTTAAAAAATCATATCGCTAGTTATATAAAGTACTGTCAAAGAATCTTAAACTTTTTAACATCCAAATTCTTTAAAACTTAGAAGTAAGTCATAATATATTAAAATAAAATAATTAGTAATATAGTTCTTATAATTTGGAAGATAAAGTAACGAAATGGAAATAAATTCCTTCCCGGGAATTTATATGCCAGGGAAGAAAACCGGAATATTCCGATTTTTTAAATTCCTTCCCACCGGGAATATTCCCACCGCCCATCACTAGGCACGAGCTGGGATCAAGCCGGCGTCCGAACGAACAAGAGGTGAGTCATTTGGGCATTTGAAGCATGTATCCCATTGCTTTAAATAATGTTAAAATTTTATGATCCTTTTAGTGGAACCCGCATTTAAAACTCGCTACACACAGTCAAAGAACTCGCTATAGACAGACAAACCGATGAAGTATTTCTTACAAGTTATCAGTTGCCTACAACTGAAAGCAGCCTGAATAATCACCTGGTAGAATATCCATAGGGGTCTCTGGCGCGGGGACGAGGAGGTCGCGTCCCCCAATATTTTGAAGTACAAAATATTCAATATTTCATTCTAATTTAATTTATTTGCTAACGACAGAATAATAAATAAATAAACAAATAATAATATTTATTTGGAATATATTATTCAGGCTGTGGAACGATTATATCAGAGCTCTTGATATACCTTAGGGGACCCATGAAGGTAACCAGAAAGGTAACAAATGGAATCGAAGACAATAAATAGCTTGGGCTAGGTAGCACCATTTTAATCACTTTATTCGATGCTCCCCCCAAATTTTACATGCAAGAGACGAGAGTGAGAGTATCCATTAATTTCGGGGCCTGGGAGATTGCTTGTTGTCCCTGCCTCTCTAGTTGCATTGAAGTGCAAAAATATTGCTAAATATTTTTTTCCAATATTCTTCGTATGATGTGGTGTACCTTTCTTCCTTCTACAAGGCTCAGTTGTAACTTCTGCAGTAAAAAAACCACGTAGACTTTAGAGACAAGTTTGACGTAGATCACATGCAGAAGTATATTATTTGAAAAAAATATGAGAAACCCGAAGAAACTTACATAATCTTCAAGTCGTACATATTAATTATATATGTCAAATACACAATCAAGAGATGAAAGTATACCCCATTTCGAACAAAGATGACCTACGGATGACGTGAAGGTAAACATGTTCGTTCTCTTGACCATCTGCAGGTAATGCAGGTACAAGATGCTTAAATTCTGTTTAATGCTTTGAAAAATGCAACTTCAAACCTACTTTCACGCACTTAACAGACTGCATAACCTACATGCGCATTTAATGTGTCTCAAAGCGATGCTCGAAGGTTTCCTCAAGGACATACCTACTTTTCCGAAGAACCAACTTTTATCACGTACATGTCACATAGAAAAGCTTCACAACTGTTAAATATCATCAGTAAATTTCTGAGAAAATTTTACATGCAATTGGTATGACACCTGGATTTATTGGAATTTGGAGAAATGAAGTGGAATCCAGTCCACGTTCCATTAACGAATCTTTTCCAGATAATATTCATACATTCTAGTTACCCTACATTACTTACGTTTTTTCAATGCGAATAACAGTTATTATTCTGAGCCTACGCTAATAACAATAACTTTGTTTCAGAATGAAATTACTTGTCATCCCAAGAATTATTAAATAAAATCTCGATCTTAACGTGGTGTGCAGAGATTACCTCGACTTTACTGCATATTGGGTTTTCTTGATACATGCAGTGGCGTATCTAAGGGGGAATTCCAGGCTTAATCAACCAGAAATCTTACTTAATATAGTAAAGTAAATTAAATATATTGCAGAATATTTACATTTCCAGGCAAAGCACCGCCGGAACAAAGTCGTATATACTCCACTGGATACATGTTACGAATTCACAACTCTTTTATATATCGTTTCATGCTTGTTTCTTGGAATCACTATCCATGTCAACTTTGACACTTAAATTTATTTTTTTAGAAACGATGTTACGTTTTTAGCTCTGAACAACACGAAGCACTACTTTATTAAAAGAAAGATACAGATGAAAACCTTATTTCGTTTGTATATTGTCAATTGATTACGTGTTCATAGTTTCATTCATTTTATTTATTTTTTTTTTATTTCTGCAACATATAACAGTAATAATGTTTGTGTATTTTTATCTTATTTTCAATATTTTAATAAGTTTTAATTTTTTGCTATGTCCTTATTCATTCATATCCTATTATTCGTAATATATATGAAAGGATATTCTAAGGAAAGATTTTTACAATCTTTTTTAGAAATGTTTCATGTTGATAATTGAGGTGAATATTTTATGAGTAGTTGTTGTCTGTATTTATCTATTCTATATTAATCCATATAAAGTGATTGAATCGGAACACTTAAGAACATTTTACGAATTGCAGAAATGTTTATTTGAAAACGAAAATGAATGTATAAATAGCCCTTATAAACGTTGTATGTGAAATTATAGTTAAAAAAAATGTCACTCAGGTGTTTAAACCATATCGTGGTCTTCTCACACGAAGTAGTTATATTTTCCCCTTCCCCTTCTGCGAGCTCAACGCTTAAAACAAAGTGGAACATTCAACATTGAAAGATATCAAAATTTGTCTTCATACTCAACGACGAAGAAATGGAAGATAACTGAATCCAACCGCTGCAATCTTTGGAAAGGATCTTATTACTTTATGGAACAGCTGTCTTGAATATTGCTCCTATTGGAATTTCAATATGTTTTAATGCAGTGAATGATAAACATGTTATTTAACTAATTATTTTTTAAAATAGCCATTAAGTGAAAAACAAACTCTTATGCACGAGTATCACGTTTACGTCATCTCTTCTCAAATGTACGATCGTCTATGACATGATAATTCTCATAAAACAGCTTTAATTTTAGTAAAACTTGAAAAATGCATTCCTTTAATTTGCAGAAATAGCTTACTAATATTTGGGGGGGGTTCAATCCACCGAATTAAAGAGGTAAAGCCATCCAGAGACGTATGCAGGGGATGGGACTTTAGGTCCGGACTTAACCCCCTAAATCACGAATTCTTTGTAAATTTAGTCTACTTTCAGACATGATTTCACATAATTTATCCCCATACTGAATTTCACCCTCTTAAAAAAAGCTTTGCGTCCCCTACCAAATAAATTCCTTCTTACGTACCTGTTGATAATCGTTTCGTAGAAAATGTTCGATTCTTATGCAGTAAAGTGTAAATGACATTTTAATTTTACTTAATTGTTGGTCTTCAAATTAATCAATATTAGGGATGAGCTAGATCCGACAGAAAGAGATATCCTGGTTTCAAGTTTTACGATTGCTTTTGTAAAATTAGTCGACTTTTTGCCCCTATTGCCGTTCGTCTATTCTCTCTCTCTCTCTCTCTGTCTTGGCTTAGAAATGAAATCTTACAATTTAATAACACGCGAATATACCCTTAAGCTAAGGGAGACGATGATAAAGCAAATGAATGATGATGTAAGAATTGATAAAATAAAAAAGTTTTAGGAAACAAGAGTACCCCAAGAAAAAACTCATTGACACAATCTTGTACACCTAGTGATGTGAGGTGGAAAATTTTCCGCTATCTTTTTCCGGAAAATTTTCCGTTCTAAAAAATATCAGTAATCAAATAACAATTCCTCAGGAATCATGAAATTGATTGAATTCATGTATAGAAATGTTAAAAAGTGAAAGATCGTTTAAAGAATCTGAAAATTTTCATGGCTCAGACAATTTTCAGTACTATGTAGGAACAAGTTAAACAATTTTTCATGAATCGAAATATTTTCTGCCTTATATGGAAAAATTAAAGAACTTTTTATGATTCGGAAAATTTTCATCATTTTGAAGCAAGAGGTAAAACAACTTCTTTGTGAATCGGAATGTTTTATTGCTCTGTAGAAACAAGTGAGAGGAATTTTCATAGATCGGAAAATTTTCATCATTATGTAGAAACAAGTGGAAAACACTTTTCATACGCCTGACAATTTTGGACATTATATATAGTGATGTTAGGTGGAAAATTATCCACTATATTTAACTGCACATAGAACTACAAAATTGAATTTCAGTAGAGGAAAGTTAGTCAGCAGCAAATTATAATTTTCCAATTACCTTCCGGGAACCGGAAAATTTTCTATTTCAAGTTGGGGAATAAAATTTTACAGTGTTTCTCTCTCTCTCTTGCTCTGCGAGCTCCTTCGTTGCTAAGCAGTTAGCATACGCGCCTTTGGCATGGAAAACCTGGCTTCAATTCCCAGCGGGAGCTCATGTAGTTCGGATTCCACGTTAATCAGTTGGTACTGTTTTATATAGTCTCGCTATTGAAAGGGACGTTAAACTCAAAATCAACTCAATTCAACTACTCTCTCTCTCTCTCTCTCTCTCTCTCTCTCTCTCTCTCTCTCTCTCTCTCTCTGTGTATGCAAAATGCAGAGAACATACCTCGAGTTCGTAGAGTACAAATATCCCATTCTATTATTTAAAATTTTAATTTATTAAAAGTCATGAATATTTTCCGATTCATAAAAACATACTCCACTTATTCATTCGATTCATGAAAAATTTTTCCACTTGTTCCTACATAGTACTGAAAATTGTCTAAGCCATGAAAATTTTCAGATTCTTTAAACGATCATTCACTTTTTAACATTTCTATATATGAATTCAATCAATTTTATGAATACTGACGAATTGTTACTTGATCACTGATATGTATTAAGAACGGGAAATTTTCCGGAAAAATATAGAAGAAAATTTTCACCTCACATCTCGACTAAATAACGATGTAGGAATATGTGGAGTATGTTTTTATGAATCGGAAAATTTTCATCACTGTGTACACCACAAACTTACTTGACACATCAGGGATCCACGCACAAAAGTAAGCCCTCTGTCACTGAGCCACGGTGTTCCTCCATTCCCTAGTTAGAGTTGAAATGAGGCAAACATGAGAATTCACTTGATGTTCTCTCCTCTAATGAAAGATCTATATATGAGTTTGTTTTCAAGATTCTCCGGTTTCCTATCACTTTATTCTTCTTTTCACTATAATCATCCATTTTCTGTCCGTCACTTACACTCCTATTGTTTAGGCATTCTACATTTATTCATTGTTTTCTCATTCTTATTAGTGCTTGCTAATAACTGTAATCGACACGATGAGTCAATGGTGCAGTACTTATCTCTGATACGTGAGGGGTCCTTGGGTTCAATTCAGTATTAAATAAATTTGTGGTAAACAATATCGTGTGCATAGATTGAGCTCCCTAATTCAATTCCACATCAAGTAGATTTGTGAGAGACAATATCGTGTATGTAGGTTTTCTCGAGATTCTCCTGTTTCCTTTTACCAATTCTTTTATAACCACTCACTTCCAGTAATCATCCGTGTACTTTAGCCTAGAAGACTAAATGGAATTACATATTCAGGTAAAGAAAAAATCAGTTATGAATTATCTTAGTAAAATTGTACAAGATCCATTGATGGAAAGCATTTTATACAAATATGTGCATTACTTCAATAATAATAATACCAATAACAATAATAACAATAATAATATTTATTATTATTATTATTATTATTATTATTATTATTATTATTATTATTATTATTATTATTATTATTAACAGTTCGTTCCTGGAAGATGTTTGTGTTTAATGCTTTTGTTCTCAATGTATGTGTGATTTCAGATACATTAGTTGGATGAAATGTAAACAAAGAATCAAAGTCAGTATGAAATATTCAAATTCACTAAATGAAATTGTTCTTTTGTAAGAATACTTAGTACATCTGTTTTGAAGTGAATGAAGATATGACAAAGCATTGTGCTCCATGTTACAGGAAACTTGTGAACAATATGATCACAAAGAATTCAAAACTTAAGAGTTCTTCTTTAAAAAAAAAAATTAGTCTTACAATATTCATATTTGATATCGTGACGTACCAATAGTACTGTGTGCAAAGCAGTCTATAACTGAGTCTCCTTTCACAAAAGTTAAGAGAAGTATTTTTTCAGTTATGAAATAAAAAATAAATAATATTTGTAATTTTACGTCTCATGAATATATCACCTTGATTAAAATATATACAAACGAGAAAAGTAAGTGCTCTTCAACTGAACCACAGTGTCTGAAAATCAAGGGTTGTTCATTTATCACTGAGAAAATGAAACAGGTATGAATTCGTTATTATTATTACCGTCATCGTTAGTAACAATAATGTGGTAGAAATTTTAAAGTAAAACTTAATAATCATTTCAATAATGAATTAATTTAAAGGTTTTAGTTTCTATCATACTTAAAAATTTCTATAATGTTAGTAATGAAATCAAATACGAGTTTTTTCATAAAACATAAAATATTACTGAGTAATGAATGATATGGATTTAGAAATGTGTAAAAATATATCATATTTAAGTAATGCACAAAGAAACTTTTTTAAATAAAATATATGACTTACATTATAATTTTTATTAAATGCACTAAATTCACTACACAGCTCACAATAGCTGAAACATCATTATTATTTTCTTCTTTTCTTCTTGTTTGTAATGTTTTTATCAATATATATCATCTCATTAATACTTTCCAATGGTTAAGTATCATCCCCCTTTCAGCATGATTGTTTCTGGACCCTGTCAAATAATTCATCCATAATTGTTTCTACGAGTTTTTGTTTACAAAATATTTTCATTTCCAATTTTAACGTTTACATCACTGCCCTTGTTAACAAGAGAAACATTCGGAAAACTGATGTTCATTGCATTAATAGTACTCTGTTCATTCACACATGAATTTCATCAAGCCCAGTACATGTAGGACACTGATTCTACATGATTGCAAATAGTATCTCTTCACAGATTAAAATATTCATGTACCACATCACTGGAAGTCTTACTTTTCTCACAGCATGTTCAATACACGGTAAAATTTCCAAGAAATAAAACGAGTCACTTGAATTTAAGTACGCACTGTTTCGAGAAGCATGAATTGTTCCTTTCTTTCCTAACATCAATATGGAATAAGTAGGCCTATTCCATAATTAAGTAAGTTTTCCGCACTAACCAAGAGGGAAAAAATCAAGCTCAATTTGTACTTAATATATATGAAATTTACGTAAGAAATTATTTGCAAAACTTTCTGAATCAGACGGATCTTCAAAAGACTTTTTACATTTTTAAGATCAATAACCAGTTCGCTAGTTAAGTAAATGAAATAATGGCCATATAATGTATTCACATTCCCCTTAGTGGTTTTGGAAAGCTCTATAAATAGATAATTCCGAACACAAATCTTTCGCAACTTTATATGAAAATAATTCACTACATAAATAATGTTTAAAAAACATCAGCACGAAAAATTTTGTCTCGTCTCGGTTACTATTAAATACACATACACTCCGAAATTATTGTAAAATGAAGACGATATATCCACTCATCGATTGTAATTTAAAAAAGAAAAGGTGTATCTTGTGCGTGTATTTGCCACTAATATTTAACATTTACTTATTGATATTTAGTTTATTTTCATACTGACTGTGTGAAAATAGGGATAAGTATCTTGAAGACAGGTTGACCTTGTGGGTTAGTAGCTAGGTAGGTTCTTTCCTGTATCAAACTTTAATATGTAACTCACATAGTATTACCGGGCGATGGGTAGCGAGTGAAGGCTTGTTAGAGCTCCACAAAGCACGTTGTTTTATGTATTTCTTACAGCTGTATGGTAAGGAACGGCCTGTGTTCCAGAACCTTGCCAAATAAGGATAACACATTGCAAGAGTGCGGAGTAAAATCCCAAGGACATTACATTACTAACATTTAATTAATACGCCTGGTAGCTTGTACCTCCAAGTCACATTTGGAAACACAACGGCACGTAGCAAAATTAATAATTAAGAAGTTCGATAATTAAGATAATCAATTAATAATCAAGATAATCAAGATTAAGAAGTTAGCGTACGCGTCTTTGACGCTGCAGAACCGGACTCAACTTCCTGTTAAATTAACATGTGTTCATCATGTTAAATTAAAGGTTCACGTTCCATATATTCTCGCTGTTGAAAGCGACACTAACTTGAAAATAATAACTTGATGACAAGATTTCGTTTCTGTGAATAGCACATTAAAATATATTTGAAACTTTATTATATAATTCCATTTTAACATGCATAAGGAAACCACTAATATATAAATCATTCTTACGTGTAGCTAAGTACAGGTAAGCGCTTGAAATAAACAAATACACTTTTTTTTTACTTTTTAAAGAATTTTGATATCTATGAAATCTCACCCATCCATGACTGTCTTCTGCAGCACTTTTGCTTTAATTCCTATGGTTAAATACACTGAGATATCAATTGAGACATGACTACTTACTGAAATTGTAAAAAGTTTCCCAAAATCCTCTTTCAAAGAAGTATGTGGGCGTCATAGCATATGTTTGCTGGTTGATACTGTTGTGTTAATTTATTAATGCTCCTGCAAGCATAAAAATGTTAATGAAATTTGCCTTTTTCTACAAATTACCAATATGAAATGTATTTTTACACGAAGGTAAAGGCAGGTTGGGGCACGGACACCTTGGCTCATGAAAATGTATACGCATGTTACATACCACACGTAATATAGCAACCATGGAGAGGGACACCCTAGGAAATTTTCTTCCGGTACCAATGACTATAAAAGAAAACCACCCAGATTTGGAAATAAATCATAAAAAAAATCCCATTTCAAGTTTAAAATATGCAGGATATTACAACAAATGGGATTAATTAGTATGCTTGAAACTAGTCCGCTTTTAGATAGAATGTTAGTTTAGAAAAAGAGATAAATAGAAATAATAATAAAGCTAAATATGTACAAACGCTAGTGTAGACCCACAAACACGTATAGATTACACCAAAAATATACAAAAAAAAATAACAAATTTAAGATTTACTTAGTTCAGACTGTCGTCGAACTAGAGACTACACACACATCAGAGGTGAGCGCTCTACCACTGAGCAGCTGCAACACTAACTACGACAGCAGCAATCAATCTATAATAGTTGGCCATGTAGCATACAAAAATGTATTAGATAAGGGAACAGTCACAAACAAAAATACATTTAAAACAGTGGTGCCCACCCCCCTCATGACCATGACGCACCTCCCTCAACTGCCTATCCGTAGGTGTTCTTCCATGAAAAGAAATCTTTTCGATTAATTTTTACACCCTCTCAAACATATTTATATAGATTTTTACCCCCCAAACATTTCAATGACGCAGTTTGCGTCATAGCCCCCCTTGTGGGCACCCCTGTTTAAAACAGAGTGCGTGTAGTTTTGCCCTGATATACCATCTGAAGGAAGAAGGATTTATTTTAGCAAATGCGACCTGCCACGTATATGTTCAAAGCTCTCAAGTGTATATTTTCCTAATTATAATAGTAATAACAAAAATTAAGGTATCTCAATGCTAGAGCGCACAACCCTGTCGTGTGATTCGTTGCTAGTTTCTGTCAAGTAAGATTTGTGATAGACAAACAAGTCTTTGTCGTTTTTTCTCGGAGTCCTCCCGTTTCCTCGCACCTTTTTCATTCCATCGTTATGATCTATCTCATCATCACCGTCTGTGTTAACCATGGTGCCCAATCGTGTGACGCCTTGAGCTAACGATATTAGCAACTTATGATATCGTAATATAGTTGGCATCTCTTCTTGAAAAATACAAAATTATGGTTTGCAGCTTGTGAACAGAACCAATATCTCAAAATATATTTCGCGCTTTTCCCGAAAATATACTTAATAAAAAGATATACTTTTAGTCATATACACTAAATATTAAGTTTTCTCTTGCTTTAACACGTTGACTGCCGCGTCGGGCACGTGAGCCCGATTCTAAAAAGTCCCTACCCGCCGCGTCGGTCACTGGTGACCAACACAACAATGGTTTCTTTATTCATTTCAACAATAGAACTGAATTACTGCACAAACTTTAAATTTGCTTCTGAGTACACACAATGGATTGTAGAAGAAAGTGCACTACTAAACTTTTCCCCCAATTACTACTTTTGCTTTCAAGAACACAATAAATTTCGGAGCGAGATATTTATATTTTCCATACCTTATTCAATATACAAATATTGTTTTACATATTGTATTACATATTTGAAGCAATATTGTGTTACATAATGCTTACATAAAATACAAATAACACACACACACACACACATATATATATATATATATATATATATATATATATATATATATATATATATATATATTATCCTGTAGGTGATAACATATGTGTTATATTGGATTAGATTATGGTTTTTGGTTGGTTAAATTATGTTAAATGGAAAAACATATTTTTATGTGAAATTCGTAGAAAATCTTACATACAGTATATTGTTTAGTATAGTTTAGTAGTTTGTTTTATATATTGCAAATTGTCTCTTACATTATGAATGTTTGTAAACCTAACATAAACATTTATTTACATGGAAAGATCTCTGTGACATTTGTTGAAGCACTTCAAACAAAGCGTTGGTTCACCTTCACATCCTGTGCAGTAGGTAACTACTTTCTTCGTTCGATTTGCTGCCAATTTCCTTGACATCACTGTAGTATTCTCTTTGTAACAGTTTTTACAGTATTTTCTTGTTTGTTTTGCTTTTCCTTGTCGTCTTCTTAATTCGTGTCGAAATCTTCTGGGCCTGCACATTGGAATTGCTTTTTCTGCTGGTTGTATGTTTTGAGCGACCAGGTAACGGATTACTGGTTTTCTGAGTTCCACAACTTTTATATTATCTCCAGTAACTTCTTTGTACAAAATCAGGGCATTCACCATTGATGTAGAAAGTAGTAATTCGAAGCCCAGTTTGCGGTACCATTTTAAAGCTTTTCTTAGAGGAGATGAATACGCCGCCATTTGATCTGACATATCTACAGACGATTTTGCTTTGTTATATTCCACTATCATCTTAGGCTTCTCGATTTGTCCGCATCTGCGCTGCACATTTACAACTTCATCTGAATGTTTGGTCGACAGAACTAAAACGTTTTTTTTTTTATCATTCCATTTTAACACCGTTATTCCTCTTTCATTTGGTTTAGCTACAACTTCATTTCTTTTGAGATTCTTGTTTAGAACATCTTGAGGATTGCCCTTTCTGTTTGAACGCAGCGTCCCAATCAAATGAGTATCAGCATCTAAAAGTTTGTTTGCTAATTCAATACTTGTATACCAATTGTCCGTGTAAACTGTTCTTCCGGTGTGCAAAAGGGGTTCATAAAGAGACATAACAACAGACGTAGGAGTTGTTCTGGTGTATTCCAAGTTTTTACCAGCATATACTAAAAGTCTATATGTATAACCAGATCCACAACACAATTTAAACACTTTAATACCATATTTGTGTCTCTTTTGTTTGATATATTGCCGCATAATAAGTCTCCTTCGGAATGATACAAGAGTCTCATCCACACAAACTGTTTCAGATGGTGTGTAAGCTTTCTGAAAATTGTCAACTAACAAATCAATCAGGCCATGAACTTTATGAAGCCAGTCTCCTGGAGGACACGCATTGTTGTCAGCAAAGTGGATCATACGAAGAAGCATTTCGAATCTGTTCCTTGACATGATAGAAGGCGCGAAAGTGTTTCTGAACATGTCATCCTGGCTCCAATAATCTGACAACGATGGCATTTTCACTACTCCGATATACGCAACTAGACCTAGAAATTTTCTGATTTCATTTTTGTCAGTCGGTACCCAATCGTGTAATCTTGACGACGGTCCTACATCATAGACACTTGTTAACACTAGAATGGCATACACATTAGTCTGATCAACTATCAAATTTATCACCTTATCATCCACCATGCAAGAGAAAAACTCACCAGGTTCACTCTGTGCTAAAGCTGCAGCAAAAGTTGGGTTCACGCCTTCGTTTTCCATAAATTGTATTACTTGCGCTTGGCATCCCGTAGGTTGTGTCCATTGCTCGTACGTACCAGGTCTTACTTCCTTACTTCGTTGATGATAACGTGGAAGATTATGTGGTGTTGGCGTTGAAGGTATACAACTGTTGGGCGATACACTGCGTATGTTTTGTCCTTGAGGCATAGAGGCAGAGGAGAGAAGATCACATCCATCCGGAGGAGAAATATGTACTTTCTTCTTTACGTTACCACTTATATTACCACTTTCAGCTTCGCTGTCACATGATGTACACCAAGAATTCTCATCCAAAATACTTTGTATATAATCTGAATCATCGTTGGAAGACATATCGAAGTTCTCATCAGACATGTCCTCATAAAGTGTATTTTCAATTTTTGATGGTGATACAAACAATTTACGTGGTTTTAGAGTGCTTTTACGTTTAGACATATTGCAGTTTTATATACAACGCACTATAATTCCAACAAACGAAAGAAGGTTTCTTCGTATCAACATGAGTTCTTGATGAATCAGACAATACTAATACTTCAATATTTTCTACATACCAGGATAGAGTAATAGCATAAAACAAAAAAAATCACCAGAACCCGTGAGGTGTTGAAGAGATGCAAATCGGGACGGTGACCGACAGGCTGCCCGACGAGGCGCAGGCAAAGGAATTTTAAGTTCTACGCCGCGTCGGGCACGCGTGACCGACAATCAAAAATTATTTTTCTTCGAAACGGTCACTCTACGTGAACAAATAAGATAATAAATAAACGTTCTAGAAGGAATGGGAACTTATGGTAATAGTGGCCTGAATGGAAAAATTCCATCGGGAAGCTTGGCAGTCAACATGTTAATGAATGTTGCTGTTATTATTTCCATAGTTTCTTTTTCTTTCCTTCACATGAAGTTATCTAATAATTCACCGTCGCGTTGGTTACTCATAACTCTGCTGCGCTTACCCAATCCTGCTATAATTCCATAGTTAAAACTTACAGCATTAACGTTATAACGTTATCGATATGAGGCGTAACACGTAGAAGATGCGTCGGGAGTAATACCCTGGAAATAGACGACACATGTAACGCCTCGACTGTCTCACTAAATTGCAAACATGTTTAAAATATTAAAACTACATAAGGGAAGTGTAGAAATATACATTCCAAGTGGTATTCAAAAATTTTAATAACAATTATAGTTAAATGTAATAGTGAAAATAACAGCCATTTGAAAAAGAAAAAATGAATAAATCTTTTTCGCTCAGCCACGTCAAAAGCCACAAAACAATGGAAGAGCGTCCAAAGACTCTTCTAAAGGAATTGATTTTCTAAACTATTATGGAAAAAGAATACATGCCTTGTCTTCAAGAATTATTGCGTATTTCAAAAAATCAGTGAAATCATGACATCCGTGCGTCCATACCGTCATCGCATTCACGTCCGTTAAAACCGGAATCTCTTGCCACAATTTCCTTTACGAGAATACATGGTTGTTTGTGTTATATAAATGTGTTTGTGATTTCTTAAAGCTTAAAATATATGGCTTGAATATATCTATTGTGAGTGTTAATCTTTAAATCAAGTGATAACACGTAATAGTGCAATTGTGCGCATATCATAGTGATATTTTTTTTTATGTAACAGGATAAGTATTGTCTATACTGCATGTATGTTCTAATATTTTATTTTTGCCGTAATGACAATGTATTTAATGTAGCTGTGCAAGGTTACATAGGTCCTTTCTGCAACCATCTGGTTCTTATTTTACCTTTTGTACTCCTCACGAGTTTCCTTCCTGAGGCTATAGGAGAAGCTTGGAAATATAAATATACTTCATATGAGACTGTTGATAACAAAAGTTCTAACCCTACTTTTGTAGTGCGATTGGCTCGTCAGCAACGGTAGGTAGGCCTACACAACCAAGTCTCTCTTTATTAATCCGATAGCACCCGAACCTAGAAGCCGTGAGTGTGTATTGTTCCCTTACAGAAACATGAATCCCGATACCGTCATCGAATGGCTTATTCCAAACGGGAACACACGGAAATCGAACCATTCACCTCATAACGTGCAACAGTTTATTGAAATGAACTTCATTGGACATGTCCTCTTAGTTCTTTCATTTGAACCACTCTGTTTATGGCATGCGTTACGAGAATCACCGCGTATAATCGTGCTGCAAATGCTTATATGAGCAATGTCATCCCACATAGCACAGAAAAAAATTGAAATGTTTAAAAATTTGCAAAGGCAAACTAAAAAGTTGGAAAAAACTTGCCTTTTCAAATGAGAAAATTTGCCGAAAGTCCAATGCAAATAATGAAGTTGACGCTGGCTGAGTTTGCAGCAAAGTTGCCTCAGAAAACGAAAACATCTGCCAATACAACAAAATGTTTGCGACTGCACAGCTTGTAAATTTGCCAGGACTTTGCTGCAAATATTTTGTGGAAATTTTCTTTCATAAAATTTCCGAAAATGAGCTGATAAATTTGGTGAAAATATTAAAAGCTTTGCAGCAACATTGCAGAAAGTGTTTTTACGACCGCAAGATCATGTTTACAACAAATGTATCAGGTAATGTTTGCTGCAAATTTATAAAGTAATATTTGTTGCCAATTTATAATGTAATATTTGGCGCAAATTTATAAAGTGTTTGTTTCAAATTAGAAGTTAATGTTTGTTGTAAATTTAGAAGGTAAGGTTTGTTGAAAATTTGGTATAAGGCTAAAATATGTATCAAAATTTTGAAACTAGTAATCGAGGTATAAGTCAAAATATTAACTGCTGACGATTTTATATTACTAAAACATAGGAAACACAATCTACCATTCCGGTTGCATTCGTGGAGTAATCATCTGTGCCGTTTAGAAGATATTTTTCATTGTTATTTCCAGGTTATCCCTAAATGTAATCGGAATGATACATTGTGTTGCGTATGCTTTAATAGTCTTTAAATCCCAAGCAGTTTATATTATGACTTGTACCTCACTAGTTTCAGAATGTTTCTACATATCTTAATCAAAATTAGTAGCAATTGTCTTGAAACTAGTACAACTATATAAAAAAAATCAAACGAGATGGGCTGATAAGGGTCATTTTTCGTCCAGCGAACACCGGAAAAATGAAGAGTTCTATTCAGACAAGTTTGCAATGTCCGTGTACTGGAAGAAATGTTTTGTATGTGAATATAATAGATAGGTGAGAAAGAAAATAATAAGACATAGAAATTAGTGTCCAAAAAGAGGTAGTTTTGCTTCATTTTAACAATGTTTGCTGTCGTTGACGTAGGCTTGTAGTAAGGATTCGATGAACCTAAATAAACCAGACTCGTAATAATACAATGCTGTGTAAGCTTTGATATGAGAATCAGTTTATTTTGGTTCAGTGTGTCTTTCGACCTATGAGTGAACAAAATGTGTCGCGCGAGAGTATAGAGACTAGATACATTCTGTTCTCTCATAGGTCGAAAGACATACTCAACCAAAATAAACTGATCCTCATATCAAAGCTTACACAGCGTTATATTATCACGAGTCTGGTTTATTTAGGTTCATCGAATTCTTCTTACTATAAGCCTACGTCAACGACAGCAAACATTGTCAAAATGACACAAAACAACAAAACAACCTCTTTATGGGCACTCATTTCCATGACTTATTTTCTTTCTCACGTATCTAACCAGTACACAGACATTGCAATCGGACACTACATTTTTCCGGTGTTCGATGGGCGAAAAATGGCCTTTATCAGCCCACATGCTTTTGGAGAGAGCAAATATAGAAGGTAATTTGCTACCTTCCAGCTGCACTTTTCTTGTTCATAAAATAAGAAGTAACTTATTAACGACTATTTTAACGTCATTTAGTTTATACATGTGTATACATGAATACTAAAAGAATGCAATAGAAAACGCCTAAACATCAATATTTCTGAAGGTTACATCAACATTTATTACATCACTTACTCTTGTAATATACACGGAAACTTTCTCTGGTACCTCCTAGGGAGATTTTGACTTAAAAGCGAGCCACTGAAACAAATTAATAAATTTGACCTTTCAACGAATTTGGCCTGTACATTTTAATCCAAAATTTTACAAAGTCGGCTGCACAATCGCTCAGCAAAGTACCAATTGACGACAAGTTACCCAATAAGAACACATTATACTCGAAGATAATGCACAAGGAAAAACAGACACTTTCAAATGCATAAACAAACATGGCGGCATCCAGGTGGCTCCAAGAACAAAGGATTAAGCCTTTCCTAAATTGTCATAAGGATAAAAAACAGTAAAAATCACGATAATGGCTCAGCCGTATTAGAATGTGTGAGGGCAAGCATATATAAATAACTATAAGAAGATTAGGATGAAACATTAAAAAATACTATACGGTAAATAAAGGGTATTGTATATTTATTGCTTGATTTTGACTTTAGAATGACAATGTACTACAAACTATATCAATACTCAGTGATCATATTACAGAATGCTTAAGGGGATTAACAAAAAGTGTTTTATAGAAAAAAAGTTGAGAAAAGCAAATTGTTGTATATATAATAATACTTAGTACCAGATGCCAATTTCTGAATCCTCTTCACAACGCTTCCCACCACTATTTTGGAGTTTGGAAATTGTGCGAAAATGGAAGAAAATATCAAAATTTCGAACTCTGCAACCCTTCTACCCCCAATGAACGTAATTTCGCATCAAGCACAGATTGAACACATCCGGAAGCTTTTTCACTGAACTATCAAAACATGCATCCAGAAACAAATGCGTGTCTATAGACACACACTTGATCGACAAGCTACCCAATCATCGCTCACACAAACTGGTTGCATAGCATCTGCCCGATACAGGATTCATTTTCAAAATTATTATTTGCAATCAGTCACTTCAGCTAAATACTATCTTATGTTGAGAAACAAAAACACCCGGTTGTGTTTTATCTATGCTCGCCATGCTTCGTGCAAATTCGTAGACGATTTGAGGTAGGAAGTTGGACAGTTTTCTGATGACGAATATTTTGCTACATGTTAAAATTCTCTATTTCTCTGTTTTTATCTGGAACTGAAAACTATAAAGCACTCCATCGTGATTTTTAACTATTATTTGCCGGTCTTCATGCTTTAGTCGATGCTATCAAAACCCCATGTCCGTGGGGTGAGTACAATGTACCTAAAAATCAATTCGTACCATGCAGTTTCCCATATTCTCAATTATAAAAATACTTCACACTTTACACATTTTTGCTATACTAATTACTTTATTTCGAAAAACAGGTAAATATTTTGGGGGTACCCTACTTTTGGGGGTAACTTTTTTTAGCAGTTACAAGCTGCTTGAGTCATACCAACTGGTAGGTTTATATCCACTTCTCTGCCGATACCATTGACCAGCTCACAAAATACCATTCGACATTTTTGTCAAAATTTATTATAATTATATGAATTTCACGGAAGTACTGCGAGTTTGTAAAAAGAAAGGCATACTGAATGTGGTATTTGATTCATGTATGACTGACGATGTTTGAGTTCAGTTTCATAATATAGCAGACTACCTACACCACAGCGGCTGCAAATTATCTCGTGGATGAACAAAACAGTTATATTACTAGATACTATGTGCAATGCATCTTAGTTGATAACTACCCCGATGCTAAACATTAACTCTTGTTTCATATGCATACATGCTGAACGATTCTCTTTTAGTTATGAGTAACGTTCCTTGATTATCACCTAACAAAAACTAAATGTACAAAGCAGATCTATCAACCGTGTGCGGTTTCAACCATATATAAACAAGTCTTAAGATGTTCAGATTACTTCTTACAAATAGTTACAAATATTTCGTAATCACTGTTCTTCCGTTACGCATACAAGCTAAACGACTCAACTTTATGTGTAACTCTCCTTCAAAATTAGCACCCAACAAAAACTAAATGCACAAAACAGACTTATCACCATGCGGTTTCAACCTTATATGATCAAAGTCTTAAGTTGTTCGGAATACTTCTTACAAATACTTACAAATATTTCGTAATCACTGTTCTTCCGTTGGAGATTAGGTCTTGTTTCATACGCGTACAAGCTAAACGATTCTTACTTCATTATGTGTAACTTTCCTTCAGGAGCGGATCCAGGACCGACTTCTGGGGAGGGGGCGGTGGGTTGTCATCAAGGGTGTAGCCAGCAGCTTTATATAGGAGGGTCCGTCGTTTTTTAGGGGAAGCCAGTTACGAAGCGAAAGAAATTATGTTCTAGCTATTGTTTTTGACGCCTGAGAAAAACGGTAAAATTTTAGTTTCCTTCCGGGGAATTAAAATACTGGTTTCTAGCTTATTATTATTATTATTATTATTATTATTATTATTATTATTATTATTATTATTATTATTATTATTATTACTCGTATTTGCTTTTTGGTCATAAATTATATTTCAGGTAGCTTTTATTACGTTTAATCAATAATTACCGTCCCGGACCAAACGTTATACCTTTGTGCGTAACTATTTTAGTTTAAGCCGTTGTACACAGAACCTATCTACATAAGGTTGATTTTCTTTAAATTTCACTTATTTTCTTTAAGATTTCCTGACAAAAATAATTATTTATTATTCGTGACTAAAAAAAACATAATTATTTTATTTACATCTATGTCTCATTTCCTGTTTTAAGGGTCGTCCACATATTACGTAACGCTATTTTTGACCAATTTTTACCCCCTTCCTCCTGCTTGTCACACTTCGTAACGCAAATCCGAACCCCTCCCCTTTGTTATGAAACCTTTTGATCTTTGTTTTTCATTATTTTGATTATTTTAGGGGTTATTACAAAAAACAAAAAAAAAACAATATTTTTAATAGTAGAACTTTTTATTACAAAGTGCTTATACTATTGCGAATATATTTGTAGCGTTTTTCGCCAACAAATCAAAGTATTAGAAAATGGTAGACTCGTAATAATTTTTTATCCCTATAAGGTTGTTTAATTTACCCATCCTAATTCTTCAAAACTACTTTCGTTTCCCCAAGGAGATCGCACCCATCATTTTAGTTGAGTTGAGTTGATTTTGAGTTTAACGTCCCGTTCAGCAGCGAGGCTATATGAGACGTGGACCTACTGATTAACGTGGAATCCGAACCACATCATCATTTTAGGTCAATGGTGATTGGCAAGGAGAAAGTACTGCGGAAGATGCAGTTAAAACAGGATTTAAAGAAATAACATCGACCTCCTCTTCCGAGATCTAAGATGCTTTGTGCATTTGAAGTTCGCCAGTGTTAACGATGCAAAGTTCTGTTCCTCGTTGACCACAGATTCGAAGTGGCTGCACACGTGAAGGAGCAGGTACATCTCGTTTGTAAACAAGCTTTCTAGCGTCTTCTTTGGACTTCGGATTTCAGTTTACCACTTTACAAATTCTTTTTTACCTAAATCAGTGCAAGAGTGCGAATAAACTCAATTTTTTCAGAAATATTAAAATCCAAAAATAATAATAAAAAGGTAGTACGACATTAATATCCGACGAATTAGGTTTTTAATATCTTTAGGTCTGCAAATTGTGCATTGTTCCGTCGCGGAAAATATTTCACGAAAAAAGTTTCTTCTGTTTCACAAGCGAAATTTCTTCGAAGAAAAGAGTGGGTAATGGTTCGAATCAGAAGTTTTAAACAATATTCTCAGAAATAGCGATACAAGTGGGAACGCGAAGGAATTTTAAAGCGGTGGTTACGATCACTAACAATTAACTTCCGAAAAGCTTGTGACGTAAATGCAATGCTGCGATAGCAGTAAAACGGAATTTAATTTATTGTAATACACAAGGGTTCTTCACCAGTCATGCTGGTGTCTAGTGAGTCTTCGAATAACTTCCGTATGATTCAATTTATATAGGCTATATATAGTTCGCAACTTTCCGAAATAATTTAATTATTTATTTATATATCTATATATACAGGGTAAACGTTAACTACGTTGACGAACTTGGACGGGTTATAGTACACCTTAAAAAATGCATAAAAGTCGTAGTGAACATGGGGAAAATTCCGTTTTGTTTAGGAATGACAGAGTGTTAAAAGCGTGGGAACATGAACTTCAGAGGCCAAACTTAAAAGCAATACATCGTGGAGAGTGCCGTTAAAAACGTCACTTATAAAGTCATACCTACTCTATTGAAAAATTGCATATTTGAAAACGTAGCTAGGTTACGTGTACGCACGGGATTAACAACGTGTGACACTTCTTTCCTTTACAGCATGTCCGGGAATCCCGTGCGATTTCCGATGCAGTTTAAATCCAAATTCAGTCCCCATTAGTTCTCCTAAGGGGGATGGTGACATGTAAAAATAATTGAAAATTACCGATTAATTGAAATCTATACTGAAAAACGTTGTTTTTCACCAAATTTTTCATCTGATATATATATGTATACTTAAATACTAGTTACAGCATATAAAAAACGTAATGAAGGCCTACTATAAATCAGTTTAGTACCATTGTTTTATTGTACTATTTAAAGTACCTTTTTGAAACGTTTGTCTTCAAAGTGTCAAATATGAATCGCAGTAAATTGTGTAATCTGCTGTAAAAAATGAAAATAAAAATAAACCATACTGTTTTCCGATTGGTATAAGGAGGAGATACAATACTATTTTTTGATTGGTATGCTAAAATAGTATTTTTCCATTCTATTTTACCGTAAATTATTAATTATATGAAAACTTTGTTAATTTTAAATGACTGAAGCGAGGTAATCTTGCAATTATGTTTTAAAAGCTAGTCATTTGGGGGGCCTGGCCCCGATTAGCCCCCCCTTCCCCGTGGCTATACCCCTGGTTGTCATACTGGTACTTTTAAGGGCTCCAAACTTTGGGATGAGTTGTATTTATATATATAAAATAAGAAAGGTTCCTCTTCTGGAGGGAGCGATCGCCCCCCCTGGATCCGCCCCTGCTTTCCTTCAAGATTAGCACCCAACAAAACTACAAATTCAAAACAGACTTATCACCACTTTTCGTTGTCACTGTTCTTCCGTTGGAGGCTGAGACTGTGTGCTGCTGTGAGTGTCACCTCCAGATGAGGATGCTCTCTCATCCAGAGTAACTCGAGTAGTGCTTTCGCTCATATCCATTGAAACTCGAGTAGTGTTTCGCTCTTATCCAAGGAAACTTGAGTACTGCTTTTGCCTTCTCGTCTCTATTCCATTCAAGATGGTGACCTGGCCAAAATTTTCTTTTTCTCCATAACTTGCTCTTCAAGACACAACTTCGCACCCAGCAGTTCAGCCTGTGATTTTAAATTACTGTGAATTGTGATTCAATGGCCATGAGGCTTTGGAATCCTCATAAATTGAAGCCAGCTACAGGCCCGTGGGGCACATGGGACCCTCGAGATTCTTTGTTACCCCAATTTATTTGTGATTTTAAATGTACAAACGTTGTATGTGATATTTTCGAAAGATAAGAAGACTTGCCTTTTACTTTTGATTCATGATGACATATATGTTGTACATTAAAACCATTTACTTTAATGCTAATTATTGCAGGAATTATAGAACAAAAACAAGCAAAGAGTTTAATTGCCGCCTTTCAAGACTCGAATTGTGAGGAGCTCCATGGACTTCGGTACCCGATTTTTAAAATTGATTCCTGATTTGGTGAATAATCGAGCAAGCAATTTTCTTAGCCTTTTATAAGGAACAATATAGCCTTCACTTTTTTCTATTCTATCTGACATTTTTTGCGATATATTATTTTCTTTTCTATTTTTTTCTTGAACCAGTTTTCGAAAACAAAAATTTTTCTTTACGTTTCGTGAGGTACACTATTCGCTTTAAACATTCTTCATATGTTTTATAGTCTTGGAGAGCATTACTTTATTTCTCCTTTTCTTTTCAAATATAGCTCCTATATTTTTAGGGTGTTTTGGGATAATGTATATATCCCTGAATCTCCTAAAATTGTTGAGAAAGTTGATGGTTGCAGACACTTTGTTTTATTGCCACAAATACCAAAGTGGTCTTTAAAAATGATGAAATATATAAAGAAGTTCCCGAAAATTGAATGGCTGCTGTGACCTTCGACGATTGAAATTTGCAAACTCCGACTCCGTAATCCCAAGACGTTGATAACAACTGCTCTGAATTTTTAAAACGTATTATCTGAGAAGTCGGAAAATGTGCCTTGGCCCTATATGAACCCAACGTCCTCTTTCGCTATAGAAAATGTAAAACACGCGCAATTATTCTTCGTAAAAATAATTGTCTTAGCATAATTTTATTTCCATACGTGGTTTAACAGAATACACCGTCGTTAGATGCAAATGCACATAAGAAAATGATTCAAATTAATAACAAATTGGTAACCGACTCATACATCCTCTCATGAGAAAATAGCTACCACATGTTATGGAAAAATAAACGAATTCCTTCTATTGTGGCGAGCTAGCAAATATACAAGGCAAAATATTATTAAAACAAACGAATACATACCACTAAGAAAGAAAAGCGAATAAAACTCACGTAGAAAGAACTAAAGCAACTAGGAGAGTGAACAGGAAACAAAGGAGAACAAACAGAGAGTGCATCTGGTGGCGTAGTGTCTATGTAACGTCATTTTTGCAGCATTGACTAGATTTAAAATACGTAGTAGCATTTGCCTGAATCCAGATTTAAGGATGTTGGTGATCATGAATAAAAGTTATTGTTGTTTATTGTTTTCCCTGAGACTATTGCAATGACCTGTTTTATATTACTTGGAATTTGTTTAAAATAAACATCAACAAAATGTTGAACATGTCAAAGTAATAGGTTCGAAAAAATGTTAATATAATGAAACATTTTTATCTATAAGTAGAAACATCCTTCATTTTGAATTCAGGCAACATTGATAATGCTACCACGAATTTGAAGTGTGGCCGATCTGGCAAGGCTGAAGGAACATACACACCACGCCACATGAAATCTCTGTTTGTTCTTCTTTGTGTTCCTGTGTACCTTGCTAGCTGCTTTAGTTCTACGCATATGCTTGTGGTTTGTTACTTGCGTTGCTTCTGCAGCGTAGTGGAATGTATTCCTTTATTTTCTCCATATTTTGCCTACCTATACCCATTCTCACAACCTGGCTACAGAGGACGAACCTAGATCATTATTCCATCACATGTGGACATCCATCAAAGATTTAAATTCCTCACGACGATATATTAATAAGCAATTTATCTTTCATTAGTTACAACACACCAAAAGATTTGTTTTCGAAGCTCGAGTGTCTTCCATACATTCCAGTGTCTGACAACTATTAACTCACAAGTGGCAACAGATATGTAGACATTGCTTACAATTCCAGTGCTCTTTCATAACTCACATGGCCCCTTCTCATTTATACTATATGTTTGCAATTCAATACGGCGGCTTTCAAGATGGTGACATTGCACTGGAAGTACCACCAAAACATAAGTTATGTACCCCGATTTCCAATAGTTGTGTCGGATCTGCCAATATTTCCTTCGTTACAGATCCAAATGGGTACTCTTCACATTTTATTGCCTACCTTATTTCATGTATGTACCAGCGCAATGGAACATTTGTGAAACGAATGACCACTACTGTCCTGCCTAGCTACTAGAACTTAATTATACAACAAAGTTTCATAAAAAATCCAACTCTCATGATTCGTGTACTTTCCTCGTAAGCAAACACACTATAAAATTATAAAAAACAGCGCCATTACACCATCCACGTGGTTATAAATTGCTTTCCCTGAAAATATGGATTTTCTTGCATTGGTTCAAACTTGTACGAGTATTTTTATTTTTCATTATTTGAAAAGAATACTACGGATGATATGAAAATTGTACTGCTTTTGAAGTGACAACTGGTTTCATTTCATAATGACTACTGAAGTTTTAACTGTTTCTTAGTGCTACTTTTTCAAAAGAAATAATTGCTGAATAACCGAAGCATTTTCTTCAACTGATGAGTAATCATGGAAGAAAAGTTATTTATTACCATCAAAAAACGCTTTGCTATCCACTGCTTATGACAAAAGTTCCTAAGTATGAACGAACGTAAAATTGCTTACTCACCTTTGAGTTAACCTCGTTTTGATTTGATTTAGAAATCCTTGTATACATTTCTTTATTGAATCTTGGATTGTGTTGGAATGTTATTTCATAACAGCATCTGTATTGAAAAAAAATATTTTTGATCAAAATTTTAAACATCAAATGGTTTATTCTAATTTTTACACACTTTATTTGAACATAGTGGTTGCCTTGTCCGACATTTTGTTTCAATACCTTCCTTCAACTGCAGTTTCCTCTCCTCCCTCTTTTTCCTTCCACCAACACTCTAGCACGTTCCTCATAATGCTGTTTCTCCTCAGTCAGTGTCTGAACCAGTTCCTCTTCCTCCTCTTAATTACATCTAAAATTCTTTTTTTCTCCCCTACTGCTAATATTTCTAATACCTTCTCATTCGTTTTCCGTTCAACTCATCTAATTCTCTCCTTTTCTCTCCATGCCCACGTTTTCAAAACCTCCCATGTTTTAAATCTCTTTTACGTAATGTCTATATTTACGCCCAATATAGAACATATTAGAATCAGTAAAACAAAATTTCAACGTTTAGTTGGAAGTTTGTTCGATACAAAGAGTAACTAATCGTGGTTGAAAAGAAAAAAAAAATCTGATGCCTTTAGAGTCTAAAAGTAATTTTGCTATTCATGGTATTTCAGTAATCTGTGCTGTCTTGATTTTCTTTCATGCGTCTCAGGGGTAGCCTCCCGAGTTTGGGAACCAGTGGAGTATTGGATCTGTTAAAAATATAAAAAGATTGCAGGACGTTGTGAATTATCTTATATGTAGTGAAGCGTGGTCACCCATTGAAAAAAAAAAAAATAAAGGTCATCGCCTATGTTGTACACTATCATCATACTTACAGGAAAGTAAACTATATTACATTTAGAAACATACATTGTATTTCCGTTACTATTGGCGCGTTGTAGAATTTATTATCCCTTATATTCAGAATAAAATTTACCTATGAAAATCACAAGATTTCTTAAAAGTAAGAGTTGCAAGACTCTTGCATGCAAGACCAAGACCAAGACCAAGGATTCCAGTGCAAGACCAAGACCAAGACTGGGTGTGCAAGACCAAGACCAAGAAAACCCGGGTTCTATTAAGTTCTGTAAGTAGGAATAGGGCAATATGATACATGGTTTTGGGCTAGAATTTAAGCAGAAAAACAATCGTAACAATAGTATTAAGATATGTGCATTTGGTAAAAAGTTTCAGGCATATTTATAGTGTATGTTTCCATGTGAATAACTCCCGAATGAAGCAGCTGTCCAATAATTTGTAATATACAAAAACATAAGAAACATACTCTATATTTTCCCAATTTGTTCCAAATGTTATTGAGCAAAGCTACACTCTTGTAGGAGATTAGTTTGCAAATTTGGTCCAAATTGGTTGAATAGGGGCGGAGGTAGACCATATAATACGAAAATTTAGCCTAAATCACTGATAACGAAATCGTTATATTAAATGCTGTATGTGCAATTTTCCTCTGATCTGTCTCATTTCTGCTTTTCTTTCGTCCCTCATTGAAATGTATTGTGGAACTATCAAGTAGGAGTTACATTTCAACAGCGACAACTTATTTTTCGACAGCTGCTTCATTCGGGAACTGTGCACATGGAAACACACGATAAATACAGGCATAATAAATATGCCTGTAACTTTTTACCAAATGCACGTATCTTAAAACTATTGCTACCATTGTTTTTCTGCTTGAATTCTAGCCCAAAATCCTGTATTATATTGCCCTATTCCTATTTACAGAACTTGACCTGAATTCAAGATCGCAGATTTCAAGATGGCTGCTGTTAAGTTTCACCTTATTACTTCCCCTTAGGTATAGTATGTACCCACATTGTTGATATTGACTTTTTATTATTAACAGGCCGTTTACAAGGTGTGGTACGGAACGTATTGTGCAATTGTTGACATGGATACGCGACATTTCAATCTGCCATTTTGGTTAATTCCACTTCGAAAACGCAGCTGCTTTTTTGTATGTGGTCTTTCTGTGGGACTTCCTTCCTATGAGTGAACTTTTACGGTAGGTTTCGATATGAGCTCATTCATACTTCCCTTGTAAGTATATATAACGTCAGAAATAAGAATCCTTGGTTGAATCATGAGTCACAAGCGATTGTTTTTCGATTGAATGAATATGGTGATTGAAACAGTTTGTTGTTTATTGCTCGATTTTAACGCCTATAACATGACGCTTGATTTTCCTGTGCATCTAATTTTAATTAGTATTCAGTACAACAATATAAGAACACTTCGCTGGACTTCGTGTCAATTTTATAACAGTGGTAGTTACCAAAGAGCGACTTATGTTTAAGAGGACACTTGCCTGTCTGATCCAAAGCTGACTATTTCAGTTTGCAGGTTTGCAGTTTGAGTGAGAACAGTTAGTTTTCTTTGGCATGAACCTCTGGCAAATATTGAATATATTGATAGTGTTTAAACTTTGCGATTAACGGTGGTTAGTTTTGTGTGATTTTTGGTTATCTATAATTTCAACCTAATAATTTCATATTATAATTTCTAACATGGCGGAAAGTCTTAGGTTAGACAAACACGGCCTTATACAGAGTCGTTCTGACGCGTGATTAGTGCCATATTAAAAAGTTCGACTAACATGTTTCCTGCAGTAGTCAGGCGTTTAGTATGACGCTAATTATACGTGAAAACGACTTTGCGTAAGGCGGACCAAGTTTAAGCATAAATACTACAATTAGTGAAGATACTTATCATAATGTACCTACTATGGATATACAATCAGAAACAACTAATCACTCTATCTCGAAACTAATACCCGTAGAAGCTGACACCGACATATGCAGAGTCGTTTTGACATATAATTAGCGTCATTCTAAAGGCTACAACTACTGCAGGAAACAAATTTTAGTGGAACTATTTAGTATAGCAGTAATCACGCGTCAGAACGATTCTAGATAAGGACCACAGTATCTCAGAAGATAGTATAGCTAAATCTTTTAACATTACTGCATCTTTGGAATCAAATCCGCCATTGACCAACGGATACAACGACGAACATATAGCTCCTTACTATGTGTTCCTAAAATCTAGTAAAGACGATTTGAGAACTAAATATTTAAGGCCTTATGCAGAGTCGTTGTGACGTGTGACTAGCGCCATACTAAAGAAATCTACTAATGTATATTTCCTGCAGCAGTCTGGCTTTTAGTATAACTCTTATCGTACGTCGAAACGACTCTGTATAGATTCCTTAATATCTTTGAGCAGGAAATTGTAACTAGCAGATATTGAAAGAATTTAACTAATCTAACAAAAAAAATGGTAAAAATTTAATAAAATTATATTTTGCTAATAGAAGATTAGCAAATGCATTTCTCAATAATTCAATGCTTAATAGTCAAAAGTGGAAAGAATTTATTCATAATTTTGCCACATACACAACTGGTGTGGTAAAACATGTAGACCCTTTTCACGTTTACGTTTATCTGTAATAAAGTAATAAAGTGTGAAAAAAAAAACTATAAAGGTATTATTTAGGAAGATATTGCATTCCGACGTAAGTGGTCCAATACATGGACAAAGACATTAAAAAAATTATTAATGGAACATATTAACCCTTAGCCAGGCAAGACATTTTTGTAACGTAAACGGTTAACCGGGGCCTGTGAGGCCCAGTTTATATTTTAAGTGCAGAATACAAAAAATCAATGCCTATTGTCACTCACTGTTCAGACTAGTCTAAAATGTACCGGTATATATTTTTGTCAATTAGCGAAACTTCGTGTCACGCTTTTGTAAGCCGACC
Source organism: Thermobia domestica (assembly GCF_964235325.1). Classification (NCBI taxonomy): domain Eukaryota; kingdom Metazoa; phylum Arthropoda; class Insecta; order Zygentoma; family Lepismatidae; genus Thermobia; species Thermobia domestica. The sequence continues at coordinate 16,383,293 of NC_137460.1, forward strand.
AAGCAGAATAGCAAATCCGGTCCAGACATTTTTGTAACGTAAACGGGTAACCGGGGCCTGTCGGGCCCAGTATATATATTTTAAGTTCAGAACACTCAAAATTCAATGTCTGTTGCCGCATACTGTTCCGACTAAAGGTTACAATAGTCACGTGTTCAATATATAATTATGTGACAATTTGAAGTAATATTTGACAGGAATTTCACTAAAGTTATACGGGGCCTCCTAGGCCCCGGTTGCCCGGTTACGTTGGGAAAAGAGTTTCAAATTTTAAAAAAAACTTTACCAACTCGATATGTTCATGATTTTAACTTCGACGAAAGATAGACGCTCAGGATAGCTTAATTACTTCCGGAATCATTGTCACAATCTAAATAAAAGTCTGTTAGGAATTTAAAAAATTTACACCGATGAAGCTATGATTTAAATGTTCGGCGAATGATCAAATTTTCGCTGTCCAATTGCAGGGAAAACTGTTTTGATTGGAGAAATTCAATTGACAAGAGCATTTTCCCGTCTTTTATCCAAAACGTCTTTTTTTTTTCAATTTCTGCTAATGATACTAGGAAAACAGATATATTTTGAAACGAAGAGCTTAAAGCTACCATGAAATCAGCAGCACATTCTACAATTATTTCTTTTGTTTTACAAAGTTTCATACTGGCCTTTTGGTACGTACTTCAATCGCATCCACTGCCCCCTTGAAACGAAAAAAGGTGACGCTAATGATAATATTTATATGTCACTCATTTTAAGTTAAAACATCATGCTAACAGTAATAGATAATCCTCTAGTTCAGTAAATAAATGTTCATACGTAGAAAACGTTATTGGAGTACACATGGAATCATTTTCTATCATGAATAGCTAATGTATACAAACTTTCCCACCAGTGGCATGTTCACTGTCACGGGCAGGACAAGTTTTCAAATTGAAATAAATAGAAATATATTATTAACATTAGTCCAAAATTTGGTAAGTATGAAGTACACATGCAAATTGTTACTTCTACTAAGTACTAACCACATTCTCAAATTTAGTAATTCAGTAGAATAATTTTAGGTAGTTTTCTGTCACGGGCAGAACATTCAAGTTGACGTTTATATCTTTAATGATGTTGTAAACAATTTTTATCCTGTAAACACTTTTTCAACTGCTACTTGTAGCAAACAAAAGCATCTCGAAGATATTTCAGCCAAACATGCACAATATACCGTAAAATGTTGCCGATAACAAGAATATAAAATTTTCTCGCAGCTGACATGTTATAAATTCACAACTTAGACTTAAAATTTTACGTTGATTCTACGTATAAATAAGTTTCTCTTTGTGAAAAAGTAAATTTCGTTCTACTTACTTCATATATATGTAAAAATGCATTGGTTTTTACAGTTTTCGAAAATTTGGGTTCAGGCTCACTTTTGCGTGGAATGGCCCTGTAAACACTATAACCTTTGTATTTATTTATTTATTTATTTATTTATTTATTTGCCTGTTTTGCATACAAATGAGAGTATTCTTGAGCACGCATACAGTTGTCCGAATTACAAAATAATTACATATATACTATAAAAAACTTACAAATAAAGTAATACATACATAACTATTACTTTTATAAGCTTATACATTAATAATATAATTAACAAAAAAGCATTTATATATTGTCTTCAAAAAACTCATTTTCCGAGTAGTAACATTTATCTACTAAGAACTCATGAAGATCCGATTTAAACATAGAATATGATTTGTTTTGCTTTAGAAAGTCAGGTAACTTATTAAAAATTTTTATACAGTTAATATATACGCTTCTTTGAAAAAACGAGAAATTTTTGGGGATGACATGCAAATTATTAACGAATCGAGTATTGTATTTATGGACGTTACTGTTTTCAATAAATAAGTGTTTGTTACTTACGGTAAACAAGATAATTTTATATAGATACAGACAAGGTAATGGTAATATTTTTGTCCTCGAAAGATGGGCTTGCAAGAAGACTTTGGTGACAAATCCAAACACAACGCTTAGTGCTTTCTTTTGTAAGCGAAACTTACTAATACATTCAGTAGAATAACCCCCAAAAATAATACCGTAAGTTATTAAAAAATGGAATTTTGCATAGCACACCGAAACTAAGGCCTCTGTTGTGACATTACCTCTTAGTCTACGGAGGCCAAAACAAATACTACTTAGTTTTTTGTTGAGTTGAGAAATATGCTCAATCCAAGTTAGTTTCGAACTTATGGTGATACAGTAGTAGGCCCCCCCGTATATTGCGCCGAGTCAGCAAAAATTTTCTCGATTCTGATTGGCTGAGATAGGTCACGTGACGTTAGGCCCCGCCCACGCGGGAAATTCAAAATTTTTAGGTCACGTGGTATGACGTCATGAGTCACCCTGCGGGGAAATCCCTCATTCTCTTTTATGACATGGATTTTTGAAATTTGTTCCCTTTTACGGGTAAGATGTGTGTTTTGATTGGTTGATAGCTGTCACGTGATTTTAGACCCTGGGATATTTGAAATTCGTTCCCTTTTATGGGTAACATGAATGCTTTGGTACCACGCTGATGATTGGCTGACAGAGGTCACGTGATCTTAGGCTCTGGGATTTAAAAAAAATTCGTTCCCTTTTACGGGTAAGATAAGTGCTTTGGTACCTTGATTCTGATTGGATGATAGAGATCACGTGATTTTAGGTCCTAGGATTTTTGAAATTAGGGTGTCCTTTCTGATGTATACTTTGGTATTTCGATTCTGATTGGTTGATAGAGGTCACATGATTTTAGACCCGCCACACAGTGAACAGGTTACATGGGAAAACCCCTCACTTATTTGTTTTATTTTATGTGTAAGATGCGTGTTTTGGTACCTCAATTTTGATTGGTGGATAGAAGTCACATGATCTTAGCCCCCCCCCAGTTCATGAGGGAAATACAGAGCGATATGACGGCGATCCATCCTAGACCGGGATCTTAGAATTTAGTTCCCTTTTTATGGTTATGCGTAAAGTTCCTATGAAGGGTTCAACCTCCTCCTTAAATAACCCTTTTTGGTATCATGATATTGTACTGAAGTTTACATTAAATATTATCGTTCTCTTTGGCAGATAAGATGATTACCAGCTTTCTTACCTTGATGGAGATCCTGTCCTTGAATTAGTAGCCTATGTCTCTGGAAGTAACAATGGTGAAAGAGGGTTGTCGCTTGTAGATTTCTTATAACACATTGTTGTGAGTTTAAGCGATTTTTTAAACGGTCAGTAAGCGCTTCAATTATGGAAACAGTGTTGCCAGATTTTTTTTTTACCGAAACTGCTCCGATTCTTTTCGAAACGGTTCCGCAGAGTGCAAGAAATTTTAAACTAAAAATTTTTTCGAACTAAAAAATTGTAACTAAAAAATTTTAAACAAAAATTTTCAAACAAAAAATTTTCGAACTAAAAATTTTGAAACAAAAAAGTTTCAAACAAAAAATTTTCGAACCCAAAAAAAAAATTTCGAACTAAAAAAATTGAAACAAAATTTTGTCGAACTAAAACATTTTTTAAAAACAAAAGTTTCGAACTAAAGATGTAAATCACATCTAAAAATTTTCAAATCAAACTTTTTATCGAACTAAACTTTTAAAATTTTCGAACTAGAAATTTAAACCAAGTTTTAGAAAAATCCTAAGAAATGTTTCTCCAGGAATCGAACTCAGGTCTTTCAAACCAAAGATGTGTATGCTAACCGCTTAAATGAATTCGGTTTTAATCGATCTTGGTGGGTTTCGAACCATGGTCCTTGAAAAGGATACACATATACTTTAAGAAAATAAATCTGACAGTGTAACGCTTCTCAAATCAAACTTTTTATCGAACTAAACTTTTAAAATTTTCGAACTAGAAATTTAAACCAAGTTTTAGAAAAATCCTAAGAAATGTTTCTCCAGGAATCGAACTCAGGTCTTTCAAACGAAAGATGTGTATGCTAACCGCTTAAATGAATTCGGTTTTAATCGATCTTGGTGGGTTTCGAACCATGGTCCTTGAAAAGGATACACATATACTTTAAGAAAATAAATCTGACAGTGTAACGCTTCTCAAATCAAACTTTTTATCGAACTAAACTTTTAAAATTTTCGAACTAGAAATTTAAACCAAGTTTTAGAAAAATCCTAAGAAATGTTTCTCCAGGAATCGAACTCAGGTCTTTCAAACCAAAGATGTGTATCCTAACCGCTTAGCTATGAATGAATTCGGATTTAATCATGCTTGGTGGGTTTCGAACCATGGTCCTTGAAAAGGATACACATATACTTTAAGAAAATAAATCTGACAGTGTAACGCTTCCGTTCGTGGATTAAAATAAAATGCTGATAGACTTCTTTGTGTGACGACATAGAAGCACATATGATTGAAAATGCAAACGTCAGCGGATCGCATTACTTTAGTTTTACTACGAACGTGTCAGCATGATTCATGAAAAAAGCAAACATTGACATTCTCGTATGGAATATGAGGAAAATGAAATGTCGTCACACAAAGAAGTCTATCAGCATTTTATTTTAATCCACGAACGGAAGCGTTACACTGTCAGATTTATTTTCTTAAAGTATATGTGTATCCTTTTCAAGGACCATGGTTCGAAACCCACCAAGCATGATTAAATCCGAATTCATTCATAGCTAAGCGGTTAGGATACACATCTTTGGTTTGAAAGACCTGAGTTCGATTCCTGGAGAAACATTTCTTAGGATTTTTCTAAAACTTGGTTTAAATTTCTAGTTCGAAAATTTTAAAAGTTTAGTTCGATAAAAAGTTTGATTTGAGAAGCGTTACACTGTCAGATTTATTTTCTTAAAGTATATGTGTATCCTTTTCAAGGACCATGGTTCGAAACCCACCAAGATCGATTAAAACCGAATTCATTTAAGCGGTTAGCATACACATCTTTGGTTTGAAAGACCTGAGTTCGATTCCTGGAGAAACATTTCTTAGGATTTTTCTAAAACTTGGTTTAAATTTCTAGTTCGAAAATTTTAAAAGTTTAGTTCGATAAAAAGTTTGATTTGAGAAGCGTTACACTGTCAGATTTATTTTCTTAAAGTATATGTGTATCCTTTTCAAGGACCATGGTTCGAAACCCACCAAGATCGATTAAAACCGAATTCATTTAAGCGGTTAGCATACACATCTTTGGTTTGAAAGACCTGAGTTCGATTCCTGGAGAAACATTTCTTAGGATTTTTCTAAAACTTGGTTTAAATTTCTAGTTCGAAAATTTTAAAAGTTTAGTTCGATAAAAAGTTTGATTTGAAAATTTTTAGATGTGATTTACATCTTTAGTTCGAAACTTTTGTTTTTAAAAAATGTTTTAGTTCGACAAAATTTTGTTTCAATTTTTTTAGTTCGAAATTTTTTTTTGGGTTCGAAAATTTTTTGTTTGAAACTTTTTTGTTTCAAAATTTTTAGTTCGAAAATTTTTTGTTTGAAAATTTTTGTTTAAAATTTTTTAGTTACAATTTTTTAGTTCGAAAAAATTTTTAGTTTAAAATTTCTTGCACTCTGCGGAACCGTTTCGAAAAGAATCGGAGCAGTTTCGGTAAAAAAAAATCTGGCAACACTGTTTCCATAATTGAAGCGCTTACTGAGCGTTTAAAAAATCGCTTAAACTCACAACAATGTGTTATAAGAAATCTACAAGCGACAACCCTCTTTCACCATTGTTACTTCCAGAGACATAGGCTACTAATTCAAGGACAGGATCTCCATCAAGGTAAGAAAGCTGGTAATCATCTTATCTGCCAAAGAGAACGATAATATTTAATGTAAACTTCAGTACAATATCATGATACCAAAAAGGGTTATTTAAGGAGGAGGTTGAACCCTTCATAGGAACTTTACGCATAACCATAAAAAGGGAACTAAATTCTAAGATCCCGGTCTAGGATGGATCGCCGTCATATCGCTCTGTATTTCCCTCATGAACTGGGGGGGGGGGCTAAGATCATGTGACTTCTATCCACCAATCAAAATTGAGGTACCAAAACACGCATCTTACACATAAAATAAAACAAATAAGTGAGGGGTTTTCCCATGTAACCTGTTCACTGTGTGGCGGGTCTAAAATCATGTGACCTCTATCAACCAATCAGAATCGAAATACCAAAGTATACATCAGAAAGGACACCCTAATTTCAAAAATCCTAGGACCTAAAATCACGTGATCTCTATCATCCAATCAGAATCAAGGTACCAAAGCACTTATCTTACCCGTAAAAGGGAACGAATTTTTTTTAAATCCCAGAGCCTAAGATCACGTGACCTCTGTCAGCCAATCATCAGCGTGGTACCAAAGCATTCATGTTACCCATAAAAGGGAACGAATTTCAAATATCCCAGGGTCTAAGATCACGTGACCTCTGTCAACCAATCATAAACACTCATCTTACCCGTAAAAGGGAACGAATTTCAAATATCGCAGGGTCTAAAATCACGTGACAGCTATCAACCAATCAAAACACACATCTTACCCGTAAAAGGGAACAAATTTCAAAAATCCATGTCATAAAAGAGAATGAGGGATTTCCCCGCAGGGTGACTCATGACGTCATACCACGTGACCTAAAAATTTTGAATTTCCCGCGTGGGCGGGGCCTAACGTCACGTGACCTATCTCAGCCAATCAGAATCGAGAAAATTTTTGCTGACTCGGCGCAATATACGGGGGGGCCTACTACTGATACCAAGAAATTTAGTTGAAATAGTTTGTATGTAATAAGGCCTGTAGTCGCTGTTTTAGGCATAGTAAAAATGCACTTGTTTGATTTTTTGAGATGTCATTAGTACCCGCTAAAAACACCACAACATCATTATGGCCCATTTTTATCGATTCTGAAATAATTCCTTCTCTAACCTTATCAAAAGCTGCACCAGATTTTACAGTAGTTATCACTTCGCAGTTACTGGAGTTGCTGAGATGTACTGCTACACTTCTTCCATGACTATCCGCATACAAACGTATTTTTCTTGTCTGTTTCCTTTCACTGTACTTCTGAGGCTGACTCTTTTTCTTTACACAATTACTATCAGAAACTGCGTTGGTTATTTTGTCACTTTCTTATTTACTTATCAATTTTCTCACTGAGGACATCAAATCTGTTTTTCACTAATATATCCGCATCTATTTTATTTCCGGTCGTGATTTTCTTCGAACTACACTTATTTGTATTTTTCTTAACTACAGTCCACTTATCACCTTCTCCATTGGTTTGTGCTTACTTTGTGGAGATCTCAGTTCCGTACTAATTGCTTTATTATGAGACTTCTCAAAATTTACAAGTTTTCCTTGCACTTGTGCTTGCGCATTGTATATCTTACGTTTACCATTTGCACTAATTTCTTTCACACCATAAGTGTTCCCAGTAGTAGGCCTACCGTTTTTACACACTTTAATGACTTTTAAAATATCACAGTATGTTTTATTATTACAGTAGGAACGTTGCTGTTTGTATTCATTTCCTTGTGTTTAATTTGCATCCTTCAATAGACTTGTACCTTGCACATTTACTTCAGTCAACTTTAAAAGTTGAGTTGTAAGCTTTATTTGTTCACGCTTAAGTTGGTCCCCTTCACTTTTAAGTTCACTAAAATCTTTCATTACTAGTTTCAAACACGCTCGGTTGAAAAATATGTACAAAATAATTCGTGTGCGTAAAATTAAATGTATAGTATGTAAATTAGTGAATCTATAAGAATCTATATGTAATAATAGTATGTATGTTTATGTATACTGGTATATATATACATATAATTTTGTTGTATGACGATGAACGGATGGAATAAATTATGATTATGATTTTCAATATTATTGTTTGATTTCAATATACTTAATTCTTCCGGGGCACAAACAGTATTTAAGTGGCAAAAAAAGAGCGATAAGAACGATAACAGGAAGTCCAGAGAGAGAATCTTGTAGACATTTTTTCAAAGATTTTGAAATAATGACCATCCCGTCCTTGTACATATTATCGTGGATTATGTATATCTAAGTAAACTGTACAAATTATGTTACTCGAAATAGTGTTCACTCACACAATACAAGGCGCAAAAATGAAATAAATATTCCCCATGTGCGGCTGTGCAAATTCAAAATAGTAATAAATATATAGGGATGAAATTGTATAGTATATTGCCACTTAGAGTGAGAGAAATGGAGATTAAAAATTTTAAATGTTTTTGTAAAAAGTGGCTCTTAGAAATGTGTATATATAGTATTTCAGAATCTCAGGAAGAAATTTCACGATTAGAATAGAAAAGTAGTACTAGGTAAAATATAAAATATTGTATTGATTACTTAAAATTGTAAATATTACATGTACGCGAACTTAAAATTTGACATTGTCTATTACAACATCATGATGTTTTACGACAATAAATTATTCTTATTCTGATTCTTACTTTGATCGTCATTTGTTTCTGTAGCACTTGTATTCATATTTTTCGTTCTTGATTTTGTCATTATCGTATTTTTGTTCTGAATTTTTATATTACATGCTGCACAAAGACTTGATGTCTCAAATTCACTGTTGTTTTTACATTTTCAACATAGTTCAATATCATTACTTCAGTGGCGTATACTGGTTTACTGACTTGGGCTACCGCTAACTTTCTAACATCTATGCATTAATAATAATAATAATAATAATAATAATAATAATAATAATAATAATAATAATAATAATAATAATAATAATAATAATAATAATAATAATAATTGCTCTCTCTCGTTGGTGTAATGAACAATTGCTAGGGAGAATAGTTTCCCTCTAGTTACGCCCATGCTCTTCCTGCTGGTCAAGTCGATAGAGCGCGCGCCTTTGATGGACATGATCCCGGGTTCAGTTCTCGGGGGATAGTGTCGAACACGTTTCAGTGGTTCATATTTGCCTTAGCCTGTTGGTCCATGTCTCACGTAGCCTCGGTGCTCTAAAGGGACACTCCTATCGAACAAACAAACAAATAATAATAAACAAAAATACGTAGTAGTTTGCAAATAATACTGCTATAAATATCTATTAATATTTGGTTTCTTGTTTGGTACAAAAATGCCTTGATGACTTCATCGTTAAAGTTATAGTTGGATTACTTCCGAAGTTTCTGACGAAATTATTTTTTAATCGGCATTAGCGCTAAACCAGAAACGTTCCTATGTCTGACTTGATCGACAATAAGATTTTATCTTCTTCCGCTTATAAAACGTTCTTACTACGGATGCTTTCATAGCAATCACAGCAGCTAATTTATCTTCAGGGATAACTTGATTTAAGTTTTTGTGGTAAATAGTTGTTCTGCTTAATATATTACACTTAACTTATTTTTCAATCTGACTTAATCAAAATGATTGGCTTAGGACCTTAACAATGTATTTAATGTCCTTTTTAGTAAATTCCCTTTAGCCTAGAAACTAACAAATTTTGAGAGACCAAAAGATATGTGAATTAAAGCATAATTAAAAACCTATCATTAATTTCTACATACGCTCGATCTAGTATGTTGTAATGTAGTTGTTTGTAGTGAACTTCATCTTTTCCTTTCCTTTTTTTTAATGGTAATTTTTCTGTACTGTCCAAAATTGTCTCAGTTTCCGTTCATTCTAAATGGAAGGAAATCTATTATGTTTGTACTCAGTTAAAGTATTTTTTAAGACTTGAAAACCTCTTGTAAACAATATGCTACGTCAATGGTTACGGTTTGAAAGGTGTTGCCGCAAACCGCTACGGAAAGAGATTCAATATGTCCCTCGTTTTGATGAGACCCCAAAATGAGCTGTCATTACTCGTATAACCTTCCTTTACTTCGTTCATGCTCAAGAAACCGATTTCTTTCGAGACAACTGGTCCTATAAGGACAGGCCGTACGTACTCTGCGGATGTGCGTGGAGTGAAGTGGAATGCGCTCATAGCTACATGATTCTTGCTGCAGAGACGTTTCTGCTGTGTTGCAATGTCGAAGATCTCTTAAGAATGCGAAACAGACTGCGGGCAAAGAAGCTTGGAGATGTCTCTAAATGTATTAAGTTCTCAGAAAATTGTATCATTGAAAGAGGATACTAAGTATAGAACTATCAATATACAAAGTAAATTAGCTTATATTATAGTAACTTTATTTTGTAATATTCTAGGACTACCGCCAGTAGCCCCGGTAGCCCACAATATATGCCACTGCATTATTCTACCTTTCTTCAAGAGCTACACATGGAACAACTACACCTTCTACCATATTGACTCCAATTTTTTTAAACTAAAAGCAACTTACCTAAACTGTGCAGATGAATAAAATTAAAATATCTTTGAGTTGTACGTCCCACGGTTATGCTGGTTAGGCGAAAGGAGACGGTGATTATGAGAAATGAATGAAGTGGTGGAATGAAGAAAGTGCGAGTAATCTGGAGAACCCCAATAAAACCCACGAGAAGGGTGTTTGTCCACCACAAAGTCCACACGGCGCGAGCTGGGATCTAATCTGGGACCTCAAGCACAGGAAGTGAACGCTCTACACTGAGCCACTGTGTCCCCCTGTGCAGATAAAGAATTCACTATTTCACGAAATAATCAGCTTTTCAAATACAGTGAAAGCGCATATACAACTTATTCGTTTTCAAAGGAGACAAAATCTTAACAATAGTAATCCGTCTTGGAAAATATACATTCGTTCCATATGATTCTTCTTCTTCTATATATCTAAAGCTAAATATTATGAAACAATTTGTGTGAAGGAAATAGCATTCTAGATATCACAGTAAGCATAAGTTATTACAATAGCAAATACATGGATAATTTCAAATAAATAATATCTGAAAAGTTAAAAAAATAAAATAAATTAAGTGATTGCTTTTATCAGAATCTAATTAAGAACAATGATAGTTTATGTCAATTTTGCACATCAAACTTCTTTGTAGATAGACAAATAAATAATGAAAATGTTCTTTCTTCCGGAAGTAGCTACATTAAGAGTTTTAAAAAAAATCATATTTTGATTTTTACCGGTACCTGAAATTCAACTCTAACGACCATAAACTAAATGGTCCGTTACATATTCGATATGAATAAATCACATTTGTAAAATTTTTTCCACACTCTATCTTCAATATGCTTCTATTAAATAACAACTTAAGACCTAACATGAATACATACTATAGCTTATTCTCCAGACATCCTGTATTTTAAAATAATAATTTCATAAAGTTTATGAAGTTCCTATTTATCAAAATGGTTAAGTAATTATGTCTACTATTAAAAGAATTAATATTATTGAATGTACTCCCATGCGCAAAAAAAAAAAAAAAAAAAAAAAAATGCGCGTATACTGTAACTCACGATTTTTCGCAATTATTTCATTTTCCTTATGTTTATGGGTAAAATTCAGTTATTAGTATGTGGAGATAATAAAAAGCAATCCATCTAAGGAGATATTTCCAAAAAAATACAATAAAATAATAAAACTATAAGCAAAAAACAAAATTATGTTCAGTTTTGTGTATACTGGCAATAATGTTTTCGAGGGAATTTTTGGAGTAGCACAGCACGATTGTAGAGGGAATTACAGAATTGGTAACAGAACAGGGGGATAGTTCAATCAAGGAACAGGAAAGTGGAGTAAAATATTGCATTTATTGGCTTAAATGTAGGGTGTAAATTGTCTGCCAAATATAAATTAGCTTTTGTAACCAAGATGTTGTACGGAAATATATAAACAAAGAGAAAAACTGTTGTCTTAAGTTTGGAAGTGACATGCTCTATAGCCATGAGCATTTATTTCTTAAGAAAAAGATAAGCAAGAAAAGAAAGTCTGTGTGGTCAAGTGGGTAGAGTGACGGATTAGTAATTCTTATACTGTTTTGACCCCAGATCGAATCCCATCCGATCCTGTTCAATTTTTTTTCTTTACAAAACATTTTAGAAAGTGTATAATTTTTATGTTAATAAGAACCGAAACAATATAATAATGAAATAACTTTTTGTTTTTCTGATGACGTATTTATTCAGAATTAGCTTACTATTTATTACTAATAGCGATTGTTTTTAGTTTATGGTATGGTATGCTTAATCATTCCCTCTCCGTTTTTTTAACACAGCAGAAGTAACTTCAAACTCACTGCGAGTGTGTCTGTAAAAAACAAAACAAGCGCGACCTGCAGCTTTACACACAACGTGACGAACACAGTCACAGCCATAGCTCGTTGTCTGTTCTAGTGTTTCTGTGTGTGTGTGTGTGTTCCTTTTTAGAGTATTGACTCTCTCTCTCTCTCCTTTTGTTTCATATCAACAAGTGCAAATAATGCAAGTCTGTGTAAAAAAATCAAGAATGCTTTCTTTAAACAAAACTAAATTTTACAGCTCTCTTTGTGAATAACACGAATGCTTCCGACGAATTTTACAGTAGCGTGAAAAACATAATAAAATGATTTAACATGCATAAGCTTCTTTTTCTAGCGTGACAACACATTAAACATAACAAATTAAATTTTTGGGATTACAAATTATCACATTACGTGTCGGTGTAGGCCTATTCGTTTTCACATTCGAGCGACGAAAGAAGAAAGAGTGGTTATAGTTATAAAAACCGAATACCGGATTTCAATGAATTCAAGCTACATGGCTCCTACATATCGAAAAAATGATTTTTCGATGTCTGTCCATCTATTCGTCTCTCGGTTCGTCACGCTTTTACACGCACTCAAATAGAGGCCATACTGTTCAACGTATCTGGACCTAATTCTAGACATAACGTTTTAATAACATACTATCTTTCGAATTTTATGTCCTTCGACATCTAAAAGTAAGGGCAATTTACTGAATTATTAAAATTAAAACAATTCAATTTTCTCAAGTAAAAAAGCCGTGACGATTTTATTTACGTTTTATAAATATATATTTTATTAACGAATCTCCACTGCATATGAATAATTTTCCTGAAAAAATATATATGGTGTAATTTACTGTATGGTATGCGTTCTTTTTGCAGAATTTTCTCAACCACATTTCATAAATAAACGTATCATTAATAACCTAACAAACAACTCGTTCGAAGGAGTAGCTTAATCTTAGGGTGAGCTTTACCCCGATAGTTTTCCCATTAACGCCTCAGGCAATTTTGTTCATATTTCGTAAAGAAATGTTTCATTAATAAACTAACATGCAGCATAAATCGTTTATTCCGATAACATACAGAAGAAGTGGTTTTCTCAGGGGTTGAATTTTTTTGGACAATTTTCTCAGTAATAACTGAGACAAATTTGTTCTAATTTCAGTAAAATATTTCCTGTAATAATCTTACAATATGGTATAACTCGCTTGTTCCGAAAAGAAAAATCCAAAAGAGATACTTTGACAGTGAATTTTTTCCCGACGATTTGCTTAAAAATTACTCGATATACTGTCAAAATTACAGATAGAAGAGTTTACCTTTGGGGGTAAGCTTTTCCCGATGACCTTCCTAAAAACACTCAGGAGATGTTTGTTGTTCATATTTTATAAATACATGTGACATAAATAACCTAGCTATATGGTATAATTCCCTCATCCGGAAAAACTAGAAATGGTATATTACTTTTGACAGTAAGTTTTACCCTGCGATTTTCTCAAGAACGACTCAGGCGATTGTGTTCGTATTTCATAAATAAATGTTTTACGAAAACACTAAGAATATAGTATAGCTCGTTTGTCCTGAAAAGATCCACAAGGGAAAATTTATTCTTGGGGGCGACTTTTTTCACGATTTTCTCAGAAATTACTCAGACGCTTTTGCTTATAGTTCACATACAATTATATCCTTAATAATTCTAATATATGGATCGAGTTATTTCTAACGAAAATGTGACCAATGGGTACTTTACTTTTGGGCCTGAAGTTTCTTCTAGCAAAGTTTTCCAAAACATTATTTTATTCGCAATTTGACAAATAAATGTTTCAATAATAGTTACAGCCTAACATAAGTCAGTGTAAAAAATTCGAGCGAGAAAGTACAGTGCGTTTGCTCCGTACCCTTTCTTAAATATATTTTTTAATGTTACACCTAATCACAATTTTCCGAACAAATTCGAAACTTCTTTTTAAATGTGCCTTGTGGTCAAATGGTTCAAGTGCATTGGTTCTGGATTTGATTTCCAGTGAGAGCTAGTGTATTTTCATCCAAGAGATGTGACGCGTCGGTGCAAAGAAAAGAGTGTTTAAATAAGCCTAACCAAGCTAATCAACAAAAGAAATAATACAATGTTACGAAATTATCGTAGAAACGTTGTTAATATTAGGTAGGTGCGACTGAAATGTCCAAATGATTATTGTCAATTCCAAATGCCTTTGTTTTCGTCCGGCGGGAGCTCATGTGGTTCGAATTCTACGTTAATCAGTAGGTCCACGTCTCATATAGCCTCGCTGCTGAAAGGGACGTTAAACTCAAAATCACATCACACAGCTTTGTTTTCGCCTTTGTTGTAAATGTCTCTGTTCATGAGCTCCTTAGTGGCTAAGCGGTTAGCGTACGCGCCTTTGGCGTGGAAGACCCAGCTTCGATTCCCGGCGAGAGCTCACGTGCTTCGGAGTCCACGTTAATCAGTAGGCCGACGTCTCATATAGCTTCGTTGCTGAGCGAGACGTTAAACTCAAACTCAATGTCTTTGTGTATGGTTTTGCATATACGTGGCATGGACATTAAATTTTGATGTCTACGCAATATGTATCTAATTACATACACAGCTATAGAACGAACACAACAAACTTGGAATATCTACATTGTTTGCGTACGGAAAATAATCACGCTCTACTGTACAGGACAGCCGTGTGTATGGAATTCCATACACATGGCAATCAACGTATTAAGAAATGTATAATAATAAGAATTAATAATAATAATAATAATAATAATAATAATAATAATAATAATAATAATAATAATAATAATAAACAGAAAACGATACGATCACTTACATAATTTATAAATATAAGTTAACATTTAATAAGCATATAACTGCAATGGAATTAAGTTGTTTCTCTCTCTCCCTGAACGCAACAGCCCTTATTGTTCTAAGGCGTAGAAGGGAACTTGTGGCACTCACGATTTGGGGCGGTGTGTGGTCACAACTTCGGATCCCTTTGTTGTTAGTCCTAGCTTTCTAGACGGATGCAGTTATTCGTCCAAGAGATGTGACGTAGAATATACAAGCAAATAGATTTTCTATTACTATTAAAGTAAATAATTATACTCATTCCCTCAATGTGATACTTGTGGTTGCTTAACCGTATACAGACAGCTGATCCATGGAAGAATCGTTGATAATAATAATAATAATAATAATAATAATAATAATAATAATAATAATAATAATAATAATAATAAATAACAGAAGCTCGACAAATATTCTTGCAAATAATAGGAGAAAGTTTGCGTCACACAGTTCACTTTGCTGGACACACCAGTGTGCCGCGTTATACCGATTGTGGCACACTGGAATATAGGGTATGTTTTTTGTTTTTAATTTTTTTCCAACTATTCCAACTGCTTCAATTGAAATGGATCTATAATAATAAGAAAGTGAATTTAGTCTTCTTACCCCTCGATTTAGAAATAAGGTTCGCGAGAATTTCATAAAAGAATAATATACTCAGAATTGTATATAGTAGTTTGTTTTATTCGAAATTACATACTTCCTGCAACTGTTTTTTGATTGAAATGATTTGAAATGAAATCGTTAAGTTTTACGTCCCACGATTATGCCGGATAGGCTAAAGGAGACAGTGATGATAAGAAATGAATGAAATGATCGAGTGAAGAAAGTGGGATAAAACGGGAGAACCTCGAGAAAATCCACGCAGAGTGTTTGTCCAGCACAAGGTTCACTTGGCGCGAGCATAGATCGAACCAAGGACTCCATGCACCAGAGGTGAACGCTCTACCACTGAAACACCGTGGGCTCTGAAATTACTGAACAGCTGATCGCACATAAAGTATAGTCTTATAAAGAATATATATAGCATGCTAAAAACCTAAAGACCAAATTCAATGATTTTCTATAGTTTTCTTTTTTAATAACGGGAAACTTGTTTATTTCATCACGATAAATCACTTTTGATACTAAGATGTCTGTTTCTGTCTATATATATTTTTCATACTTTATTGGAGACAAATTTGTTTTTTTTTTGTTTTTTTTTTCAAGAAAAGAGGATGATAAAAGAAGCTATATAACAGCATAAACTGAAAGCAATGGCTATTACTAATAGTACACTAATTCTAAATAAATACGTAATCAGAGGAAACAAAAAGTTATTTCTTTATTGTATTGTTTCAGTTTTTATTAACATACAAATTATACACTTCTATAATGTTTCGTAAAAAAAAAATTGAACAGGATCGGATGAGATTTGATCAGGGGTCAAAACAGTATAAGAATTACTAGTCCGTCACTCTACACACTTGACCACACAGACTTTCTTTTCTTGCTTATCTTTTTCTTAAGAAATAAATGCTCATGGCTATAGAGCATGTCACTTCCAAACTTAAGACAACAATTTTTCTCTTTGTTTATATATTTCCGTACAATATCTTGGTTACAAAAGCTATTTTATATTTGGCAGGCAATTTACACCCTAGATTTAAGCCAATAAATGCAATATTTTACTCCACTTTCCTGTTCCTTGATTCAACTGTCCCCCTGTTCTGTTACCAATTTTGTAATTCGCTCTACAATCGTGCTGTGCTGCTCCAAAAATTCGAAAACATTATTGCCAGTATACACAAAACCGAACATAATTTTGATTTTTGCTTATATTTTTATTATTTTATTATATTTTTTGGAAATATCTCCTTAGATGGATTGCTTTCTATTATTTCCACATACTAATAACTGAATTTTATTCATGAACATAAGGAAAATGAAATAATTGCGAAAAATCGTGATTTACAGTATACGCGCAATTTTTTTTTTTTGCGCGTGGGAGTACATGTCAAAATAACTTATGTTTTTTTTTTAAATTCACATTTCCTGTGTTATACTGGAAAAATGTCTCAACTTTAACTAGAGCAAAATGGTAAACAATGACGAAGCATTATCCCACAACTAGGGTAGGCCCTACAAACTGATGACCAAATAACATTTAATATATCATAAAATGTTTGAAAGTAAGTCGAAATTCTATTTTCCTTATTGAATCAAAAAAAGCTCCCAAATCTAATTACTCTAAAGAATTTTCTTAGCTGTATTTCTAACACTGTTTAAAGTCGAGTTTATGTGCATGTATACATAGTAGTTTTTGTTGTTGTTTAATTTAACAAGAAAGAATGAATATACAGTATAAACAAAAGTAGATGGAAAGTAGTCTATTATTATTATTATTATTATTATTATTATTATTACTATTATTATTATTATTATTATTATTATTATTATTATTATTATTATTATTATTATTATTATTATTATTATTATTCAACGAATATTTACATGAGGAAAACACACAATATGTATTAATGGTAGCCCTACTTTCCCATTTAGCTCCACTACAAATATTTCTAAGCGCAGTTCATACTTTGTTCTGTCTGGAATTTCCATGGAGGGACGAGGACAATTTCCTCCTCACTTGCTCTTTTCGTTGCCTGCATATTTGAAAATGGAGGGAGAGAGAGAAAAGTACATTCTTACAGTTAGCTGTCGAATTTCTTGCATAAGCGTTTGTTAGTTGCATCTCCCACTTTAAAGTAACTACAATACTGCATTCAATTATTAATGCTTCACGTGACAATGACTTTACTAGAAATGTTAATTCTCAGAAGGAAATTTATGTGAATCAATGCAAGATATTTCAAACCTACTGTATTTTATGAAGTGGCAAATTTAAGGAGGTGACTTATGGGCTGAAACACTCACCGAAATTTTATTGCAACTTTTTTGTTTTATATATATTACAGAATTTTCATATTTCCAGGAATAAAGTTAGCCGAAACAAGCAAAGCCCCCAGAAGCAAAATCCTAAATACCCTACTGATAATTCCCGTATCTAGGGGGTCAAGGGGGCCGCCATGCTAAACTTTTGCTCCCCCCTAAAATTTTCACAGTAGGCTTGCAAATGAACTATAATATGGTTGGATCGGGTCCCGTAACTTCAGTCCCCCCTACATTTCGGGCTGGCTACGGGCCTGCTACTGATTCTATGAAATACAAAACTCAACTAAAATTAGACACAAATATAATTATTTCGTCCTGTATGGTAGCGTTTGGTAAATTTATACATATAGTTAATGTATCATATACTTCTATTCTACAAGCTAATATGGATCAGACCCCATGTAGGAAGAAAAAAACTACTCTGAATAACTCCTGAGAGTACATACCTAAATTAAGCAAGTTAGCACTAATAGAAATACATAATTCTGCATAGGAACTTCTTACTCTGTGTTAAGGAAATCATTTTAAAACATATTAGCATTGAAAGATGCCTTCAACACTAAAACTAAACTTCTAGAGGCGAGCCTTCGCACCTTCCCAACAATGCGTGGAATCGCCAGCGATAATAGCTTCGCTCCCTGAGCAGCAGAGCCCGTAAACCTGTATAGCGAGCTGGTCATGTTTAGACGGAAGGAACTCCGAGTGTTTCCAACGTACTATTTTGCTACCGAAAAAATCCGAAATGTTGATGTATTGACTTTTTTTTATAAGAAATCAAAGATAAAGAAAATATACGGTAAAGAACAGGGTAGGCCCGGCCTCAGAGCCTCATAGTACGCCTCTCCGCTGATGTTAAACGAGCAGATAGGTTCTTAAAAGTTATAGATTGATATTGGAAGACATTAAAAGGTTTGCTCGTGCAGATTTTACATGAAAGTATCTCCGAACTTATTTAAGTTCTTCGTAATTAATGTCGCTGAAAACAGTCACCATATACTTCAAATAACCAATGAAATAAAGACCTACTTGTAACGTTTAGATTCACAGATTAAATAGTTATGTTTTCGTCTTCCATTTCATTTTTTCCCGAAAAATCGATAACACTTTTTGTCCTATGAGTTAAACCGAATTCTTCAAACGGGATCAAAATTGGCACAGAAGTAGGTCTTCACATGTAATATCAATATGTGTCATATTATGCTCATTTCTGGTAGTTGAGTAATGAGTGGTCAACTTGCGAATCATATTTTCGAAATTATAGTAACATATAAAACTCATCCTATCAGGATCAGACTTGACATGTGGTAGATCTTGGGCCGTTATTTCAGATGTGAAATGCTGTGTTGTGCATGGATTTAGCTATCAACATTATAAAAGTAAAATAAAGCAACATTCGTATATAGAACGTATGGGTAGGTCGATACAAATACTATAAACGTCGAGTCGACTATATTAAGAGGCATAATGATATTAAGAATAATTGAAGAGTAAAGACACCGTATCTCATTGCTAAAGTGCTCAGCAATGGTACGGTGTGATTCTGGTCCGACCCCAACCATGTGACTTCATCGTGGAGACTATTTTGTCTATGGATTTGCTTGGCGTTCTACCATTTATTTTCACATTCTCATTCCATTCAGATTTCTTGGCAGACCCGTATCCAGGGGGCTGGACTCACCCTAAATTTTTGCTGAGTCCCCTAAAATTTTCACGGTAGGTTTGCAAATGAACTATAATATAATGATGAACTATCATATGGTTGGATCGGGCCCCCCTAACTTCAGCCGGCCCCCCTACATTTTGGGGCGGCTACGGGTCTGGTTCTTAGCTATCTTAAGTTTTTGTGTTGAACATATTATTTAACTTCAACCAACTTTAATTATACCTCGAAGAACGGGGTTTTCGTAAAACGTGAACCAGGTGTTAGGACGCGATTCGCCACAATTTATCACACACTCTTTTAATTGCGATAACAGAAACGGATCGATTGAGATAACCAAGATAACTTACTTTCTACATTATATATTACTATTTTTCTGTTCTTGAAAGCGTCACTATGGATTGATTAAAGTTTAATTATGGGCATTTTCAACGAAAAATTATCTTTCACCGCAGAGGTGTAGCCAGCAGGTTTGTGTAGGAGGGCCCGTCGTTTCTGAAGGGGGCCCAGCTACAATGTAGAAAGCCAAAAAATGTGTTGCTGCTAGTGTTTTTGAGGCTTGAAAGAAAGGAAAATTTGGTTTCCTTCTGGAAAACAAAAAAAGCTATTTTAGCTTCTTCTTCTTCTTCTTCTTATTATTATTATTATTATTATTATTATTATTATTATTATTATTATTATTATTATTATTATTAGTATTCTCTATAAATTATATTCAAGATAGTTTTTATTATGCTTATTCATGAACTACTGCCTGGGACCAAACGCTATACTTTGTGCATAACTGTAAAGGCAACCAAGAAATTTCTGTCCCTTTTCGTGGAGGTCTGTGTTCAATTGGACCTTACACCGTGAGTTGAATGCGAGTGGAGATACGGTGAACGTCAGTTGTTGGTGTGGGTATATCCAACATATTACCTGGTTGTGGCAATTCAGATACACAGTGAACTTACATAAAGTCAGTTGGTGAATTCAGAAGAGGCCGGACATCGCTTAAAGATGAAGAGAGAGCTGGACGTCCGGCAACAGCTGAGTCAGATGAAAACATTGCCGCTGAAACAAATGATTCGAGAAAATCCTCGAACAACTTTCAAGGACATTGAATCTATAATGAACATTGGATCGCCAGCAGTAACAAAAATTCTTCATGATCATTTTAGGCTCAGAAAGGTTTCATTTCGTTGGGTGCCTCACATTTTGAACAGCGGAAGCGCATGCGTGTGGAATGGTGTGAAGAAATGCTTGCAATATATGATGGAGGCAATTCTCGACGCGTCTTTGACATTGTTACTGGTGATGAAACTTGGATCTATCAATTTGACCATGAAAATAAACGCCAGTCTACACTTTGGATCTTTCCAGACGAAAATCCACTCATGAAAGTGAAGCGACCGCGAAGTGTGGGGAAGAAGATGGTCACAACTTTCTTCTCCAAATCTGGCCATGTTGCAACTGTTCCACTTGAAGAACAAAGGACCGTTACTGCTCAGTGGTACACCACTGTTTGCCTAACAAAAGGGTTCCAGAAGCTTCGGGAACGGCGTCCAAGAACTGGACTGCGTGGGATCCTGCTTCATTATGACAACGCGTCCGCACACACGGTCAACATCACAATTCAGTTTTTAGAATCTACGTAGGTCAAACTTATGACACATTCGCCGTATAGCCCTGACCTGTTCCCCATGATCAAAGATCGCATGCGTGGGAAGAGATTTTGCAGCCCTGAAGAAGCTGTAGTGGCTTACGAGAATGAACTTTCAACACTTGAAGAAAAAAAAAACTAGCAACACTGCTTCCAAAAGTGGTTTTCGAGGATGCAAAAGTGTGTACAGTGTAATGGTGAATACTTTGAGAAAATGTAAGTGTTAAATTGATTTTAAGTGTGTAAGTTATTTCACATCTCAAAACTTTCGTAGTGACCCTCGTATGTATTAATTCCACTTCCGCTATAATTGGCACAAATTGCAATAAATGCCAGAGGAGAATATGCCCCCCTCCTCATGCTGGAAAGTTGTCTCAGCTGTAAGTACGGGCACAAATTCCGGGGAAGTGGAGAGACATGTCCCCCCCCCCCCAACATTGGAACTGGAGGCTCTCGCAATAATCCGATTTGAAAAGTGGTTTTGGCAGATAAGTGTGATGATTTGTATCCGACTGCTACAAAGGAAAGAGAGATGAAATTTGTTTCTATTGGCTTTTCTATTTTTAATGAAAATGAAGGCGTGCGACTGTGCGTGACGTAACCTGATATGAAATCTTATCTCCTCCTCTTCAGAGATGCACTCGAGTCGAGTCGAGACAGAATTTTCCTGACGAAAATTTGAGTCGAGGCACAACTTTTCCAATAGAAAAATATATATTTTTCGAGTCGAGACATCACTTTTACAGCACATTTTCGAGACGAGACAATCTCAAATCTTGTCTCGTCCGCATCCCTACTCCTCTCCCCTAGGCCCTAGCACACGAAGAGTATACAGACTATCCAATGTCAGTAGAACCCATCTTTTCAGTAAATGCGCATTTTATCTATTTCTAGTATCAGCCTAGGCATCTACTCATGCTTCGTAAGCCAACTCTATAGCCTATGGAACCCGGACGTCTAATGCCGCGTTCACAAAAGCTCTCCACTTACTTCTATCCTTAGCCAACTGAATCCAGTTTCTACTTTGAATTCCTATTTTTACGAGATCCATCTTAATATTGTCCTCCCATCTGCGCCTAGGTCTTCCTGATGGTCGTTCTCCGATTGGTCTTTCAGTCAAGACTTTGAAAGCATTCCTACTTTCTTCCATCCTGGCTATATGCCCTGCCCGCCTAAGCCTTTTAGACATGATGACCCTAACAATGTTTGGTAAACCGTATAATTTATGTAATTCCTCGTTATGAAGTTTCCGCCATTCCCCATTCCCGTTCCTCTTGGGTCCGAATATTCGTCTGAGTATCTTGTTCTCAAATACTTTCAGTCTATGTTCTTCCCTCAGAGTAAGCGACCATGTTTCGAAACCATACAGAACAACAGGTATGATTGCCGTTTTATTTATTTTAAGCTTCAAATTCCTCGACAGAATTCGCGACAAGAGATTTTGAACTGAATAATAACACGAATTCCCTGTTTTTAGTTGACATTTAATTTATTCGTGAATATGATTTTTGTCTGTTAATATTGATCCTAGATATTTGAAAGTATCCACTTTTCGAAAGTATTATTTAATATTTTAACGCATTCATAATTTGCCGTATTACGGTCCCAACGGACTTCCATGTATTTAGTTTTCTCTGCATTTACTTCTAAACCCTTGTCCCTAGAAACGTTTAATAAGACCTCTGCATTTCTTTCTATTGTTCTTCTATCATTCCCTATTAAATTTACATCATAAGCATAGGCATAACCTGGTGAAAAGCATTCACCTCTAGGTCCTGGTTGCAATTTTTGATTTTCCTTATAGGTATTTTAAGACAAAGTTGAATAATAATGGCGACAACGCATCTCCTTGTTAAAGGCCATTCTCGACGTGAAAGCTCGTGGCCAAACATTTTCCTGCCCGGACTTTACTTTGGGATTCATTTAAACATGCCTCCATAAATCTAATTAGTTTTTTCGGTATTCCAAATTCTGTAAGAACGTTGTACAATGTTTCTCTCCTAACCGAGTTATAAGCCTTTCTAAAATCAATAAATAGTTGATGTACCGGGCTACTGTATTCCCACTTCTTTTCGAGTATTTGGCGAATGGTAAATATTTGGTCGATAGTTGATCGATTTCGTCTAAATCCACACTGATAATCTCCAATAATTTCATTTGCGTATGGGGTCAATCTTGCTAATAGAATATTTGAAAGGATTTTATAGGATGTTGACAGAAGAGAGATGCTTCGATATTACAGTCAGTTTTGTCGCCTTTCTTGTGGATTGGAACAATGATTGATTTTTTCCACTCTTGTGGCAATTCTTCCTTGTTGTAGATAAGGGGAATGAGTTTGTGTGTCTTGTTCCACAATTTTTCGCCTCCAGCTAAAATTAACTCAGCCGTAATTTCGTCTACACCCGGAGATTTGTGTTTCTTGAATTTCTTTATATTGATTTCTACTTCTATTCGATTGGGTTCGGGAATATACGGTTCTGCGGTGCGTATCTCCCTTTCTCCACGCACATTAGTTTTTGGCTGAGTGTTAAGGAAATCGTCAAAGAAATCTTTCCATCTATTTAAAATGTTACCTGTATCAGTGAGAACTGTTTCATCAGCTTTCTTTAATATAAGTACGAGGTTGATAGCCTTTCTTAAATTCGATGATCCCTTTATACATGTCCCGAATATTTTTATTTTTACTTTTATCTTCAAGTTCCTAAATTTTAGCTTTCAAAAAATCGGGTTTCTTTGTTCTAAAAGTTTTGGAAGTTTTCCGGCTGTCTACGAAATTTTGTGCAGTTATTTCATTCGAATTTTGTAGCCAACGTAATTTTGCCTGTTTTCTCTTCTCTGCTAGCTCGAACCATGGTTTGTTCCTACGTATTTCCGCTTGTCCCAATTTTTCTTTTGACAGAGGATGTTTCGTAAGGAAAGAAAAGAATTTAATTGCTGGAATATTTTTCTCCATAATCTTTAGGTTACATCTATTAACTAAAGAGTATATGACATGCGTCAGATTTCTGTAACGATTCCAGTAATGTTATTGAGATTATCATTATTTTGTTAAAAGAGTATTGTTGCGTGCGTCATACATAATTGATATTTTTTTCTTCATAGTTTTGGGAAAGCCATTATTTATACAGTATTATTATATTATTATAAAACAATTTTAACGTGGATCTTTGTGGATGCCTAATTAGAAACATACCAATTATAAATATGCATGTTTTCAGATTTCAGAATGTGTTCACGGCAGTGATTTGTAATACTGATATGTACTACTACTTCATCTACATCGGCTAATATATAATATAATTTACAACAGTTGACCAGATTCATCTACCGTAATATGAGTTGCATCAGGCCCGTAGCCAGCCCAAAAATGTAGTGGGGGCGATAGAAGTTAGGAGGGGCCGACCCAACCATATTATAGTTCATCACCATATTATACCTCATTTCCAAGCCTACCGTGAAACTTTTAGGGGGCAGTGAAAATTTAGGGGGGCACCTAGCCCCCCGGGGATACGGGCCTTAGTTGCATCTTCTTTCTCTAGAATAAGCTTCAAATCAGCCCACCTCCCAATGTTGAATACAACCAATGGCGTATTTAGGATTTTCTTTCGAGGGCTATGCCCAATACAAGAAAGGAAGTGGGCAATTGCCCACCTGAGTTTGTGAGTTAAATATATTTTAATTTATGCATAAATTGAAGTTATAATGGAAAGAGTTGCAGACTGATAAATCCTATATGATATAATACAAAAATTTAGAAGTGAATCTAACCCTTTATTCTATTCATACAAGAAAAAGGAAGCATTTTTTGGCCTTCCTAATTTCCCGGGCTAATTATTCTCCCGTTTTGATTTTCTTTGATTCAAACATTTCCTTCTTTTAAAAATAACTAAACGATATAATTTTTTCTTTGTTATAATAACTAAAGTTCCGTCATGTTGATATCCGCGCAAGTTGTGTAGAAAACCAGTTACGCTTATCAACTCCTCTTAAGTTTTGGTGTTACTGATGACGGCCAACTTGAATCACAACTGACAACGATCGATAAAGTATAATAGGCGAAATGAAAGGAAATAACGTCAAGAAAAAGAAACAGAAAAGTAGAAAGGACGAGAGAAAGAACAAAAGGACGCAGTTCTTACATGGAATGAAATTCGACAAATACAGTATTATTTCTGAACAAAGAACATAAGGAAATGGAAAGCCTTTGATATTCTTTGAAATGGTAAGAAGGATTATTGTTGTACGTGGAATGCGAAAAACTAACATATTTATTTCGGGGGGACCTTGAGCTCTATAGCCTCCTAAATACGCCACTGAAGACAATTCTGCTCCCCTGATCCTTCACAGCATTGTTTTTCAACTTCATAAATATTTTTAACATCGCGTATATATATATATATATATATATATATATATATATATATATATATATATATATAAAGTGATATTCAAAGGGGCGGATCCAGAATATGATCAAGTTAGGGGCTAAACCATATTTTGCCGTTTTATCCAGTGTAAAGCAGGATTGAATCCCATTTTATCCAGTGTATATCTGAGCGTCAGGGGGAGGCTATAGCCCCTATAGCCCCCCTTGGATCCGCCACTGTATATATATATATATATATATATATATATCATAGGAACGGTCTTACCCGTCCCCCCAGTGTTGAAGACAAATTTGCGCCTATGAATATAAAGGTCTTTAGATGTAAAATAACGGTGCGTGGACCTGGTTGTAGAAAGTGTAATTACCCACAGTGTAATTTGTTTTCCTAATTACTTATGAAAACACAAACAACTACGGAAAGTGATAGAGGTCCTGAAGGACCGTCCACTCCACAAAAGAAGCTAGAGGTGAGTTAAATCTTAATTTAAAACAAAAATTCAGGAAAGAGTGACTAGTTGATGCTGTGTTTCAAGGACGGGTTAGAGCCTATTAGTGATAATGGACCTTATGCAGAGTCGTTCTGACGCGTAATTAGTGTCATAATACAGAGTTCAATTAAGATATGTTTCCTGCGGTAGTCGAATCTTTAGTATGTCCTTAATCATTAGAGATGGGTAAATTAAAGGGAAGATATTTTTCGGGAATATACCCAAAAATGGGAATTTACCGGGAATTTATGTACAATCACAAAGAAAACTGCATTCTATTACTATATTATGATTTCAAAGTTAAATTCGTTTTTATATGACAATATATTATTACTGTTGTCCCAAGGGGAGTCTTTAGAGTGTATATTTTGAACGATGTTATGTTATTTATTAATATTTTTAATATTTAGAGAGTACGCAAAATTGATATTTACTTACAATATGTTCTATGAAAGTAAATATGTTTCAAAAATGGTATAGTAAGTCCACATACTTTTAAACCGCTAAATAGTTTAAATTTAAATGTTAGTGGGTTTTCTAAACTAGTACTACTGATATTATAAACATATTAAATTTTTAAATGTTATAAACAAATTAGATTGGGTAACTGCCAGCACACACATGTCCCACCATTTTGTCAACATTTGCACATAAATATATATGTTCTCAATATTTGCAAGATACTTCCCTGTCTTTATAATTTTGCATGTAACATTGCCACACACGACTTTTCTTCCTGCCCATTTCTCGAAATTCTATTGGCTAATTCACATGTAAAAGAAGTTCGAGTACGTCTTCAGAAATTCGAGTCAGAGAGAGGAGACAGACTGACGTAGTAGTAGTGGTCCCGTTATATTGCGTCGAGTCAGCAAAAATTTTTGTGACGTCATAGGTCAAAGGTCAATGACCTTGGCCCGGGATCAATGACCTAGGGGTACCTAGGACCACCCCCTCTAAATTTTGGCAGGGGTACCATGGCCCACCCCCTAAATTTTGGCAGGGGTACATAGGACCACCCCCCTTAAATTTTGGAAATTGCCAAATTTAAAAATTTGGTATGGTAGCCTAGGACCATAGTATGTACCTCTATCCGTATTGGGTGTCTATGTCGTTCCCTTTTATGGGTAAAAAATTGCCAAAAATTCAAATTTCGGGGGTTTTTGACCTAATTTATCCCCTTTGATGAGGTGTTATTACCTTATATGGTTATATGGGCGTATACAGGGGTCCATTCCCTTTCATAACATATAGGTATATTAATGCACCCCTTGAAAAATTTGGGAGGGGTACCTTGGCCCACCCCTTCAATTTTGGAAATTGCCCAATTTCAACATTGGGTATTATAGTACCGGACCCTAATATGTATCATGATAAATTTGGGTGGTCCACCTCGTTCCCTTCTAGGGGTACAAAATTGCCAAAACTATAAACGTAAGCAATACGTTGTACCACGTGTTTGGTTTCGACCTAAGTTATCCCTTTGATGAGGTCCTATTACCCTATATGGTTATATGGGCGTATACAGGAGTCCATTACCTTTCATAAGACATAGGTACATTTGTGCACCCCTTTAAAATTTTGGGAGGGGTACCTTGGCCCACCCCTTTAATTTTGGAAATTGCCCAATTTCAACATTGGGTATTATAGTATAGGACCCTAATATGTATTATGATAAATTTGGGTGGTCCACCTCATTCCCTTCTAGGGGTACAAAATTGCCAAAACTATAAACGTAAGCAATACGTTATACCACGTGTTTTGTTTCGACATAAGTTATCCTTTTGATGAGGTGTTATTACCCTATATGGTTATATGATCATGTATAGGTGTTCATTCCCTATCATAAGACATAGGTACATTGGTGCACCCCTTTAAATTTTTAGGAGGGGTACCCTGGCCCACCCCCTTCAATTTCAGAAATTCTCCAATTTAAGCATTTGGTATTATAGTACAGGACCTCATTATGTATTATGATAAATTTGGATGGTCCATCTCGTTCCCTTTCATGGGTACGAAATTGCCAAATTTTAGTACAACCACGTGTTTGTTTTTGATTTAATTTATTCCCTTGGATGAGGTCCTATTACCTTATATGGTTATATGGTCATGTATATTGGTCCATTCCCTATCATAAGACATAGGTACATTTTTGCACGCCTTTAAATTTTTGGGAGAGGTACCTTTGCCCACCCCTTTAATTTTGGAAATTGTTCAATTTAAACATTTGGTATTACAGTATAGGACCCTAATATATATTACTATAAATTTGGGTGGTCCACCTCGTTCCCTTTTTAGGGGTACAAAATTGCCAAAATATAAACGTAAGCAATACGTTGTACCACGTGTTTGGTTTTTGACCTAATTTATCTCCTTGGATGAGGTCCTATTACCTTATATGGTTAAATTGTAATGTATAAGTGTTCATTTCCTATCATAAGACATAGGTACATTGGTGCATCCCTTTCAATTTTAGGAGAGGTACGTACCTTGGACCGCCCCTTAAATTTTGGAATTTTTTTGATTTAAGCATTCGGTATTATAGTACAGGACCTTAATATGTATCATGATAAATTTGGATGGTCCACATCGTCCACTTTCATGGGTACGAAATTGCCAAAATATAAACGTAAGCAATACGTTGTACCACGTGTTTGACATTTTGACCCAATTTATCTCTTGGATGAGGTTCTATTACCTTATATGTTTATATGGTTATGTATAGGGGTCTATTCCCTATCATAAGACATAGGTACATTTGTGCACCCCTTTAAAATTTGTTAGGGGTACCTTGGTCCATCCCTTAAATTTTAGAAATTGCTCATTTTATATATTTGGTATTATAGTACTGGACCCTATCATGTATTATGATAAATGTGGGTGGTTTACCTCGTTTCTCTTTCAGGGGTACATGTTATATGGGTATGTACAGAGGTTTATTACCTTTATATGTTTATGTTCCCTTTTAAATTTGGGGAATTATCAAATAACAAAATTCGGTAAACCTTTTTCTAGGACCCATTGTAGATGTTGGTGTTCCTCTTATGGCCAAATATTCAAAATTTAAAGGTTATTGACCGGCTTTATTATTGAATAAGTACAGGATTTATTACTTTTTTCATAACACACAGGTGTATTTGTGTACCAATCTTAAATTTTGAAAGGGGTACATTTCTTATTGTCATATCAATAATTGGTAATTGGATAGTATCTCATTCATTGGGTAAATCATTGTGATCACGTAATCAGTTATTGACCTGAGTCCAGGACATTGGAACATTGAAACTTTGTAGGATAATTTGAGAATTGCGTCATTGGTTTTGATTATTCCCGCCAAATATAAACGTAAGCAAGACGTTGTACCACGTGATTGACCTTGATAAGGTAGTGTACAGGGATTCATTTCCTTTGTTGTGGTACTTCTTAAGTTTGAGTACACACACACTTCTAGAAAACAGTTGGTTCTACTCAGGTAAACATTTGACGGACATTATTGAGCATATAATGATATGATTAACTCTAAGACTTAGGTATATCAAGAGAAGTATTCTTTAAATTTGGGAATGGTGATAAACAGAATTTTAACATAAGGTGCGAAATTTGAAACAATACATTGAACTTTAGTCACAGCTCATAGTCTAAGATCATTGGTGGTGATTGATTTGAAATCTGATAGCTAACCTTATTGAATCTTATGACTCATAGACGAAAGGCAATACATGTTACAACACTGGCAAAGTTATTGTTAATGCAATTTGATTGGTTGATCACTATCTTTCCTACAATCTGATTGGTTGATCACTATCTTTCGTGCAATCTGATTGGTTGATGATTTTCAAATCTTTGCTGTATTCAGTTTTAAGTTTTGTTTAACATTTAAAAATCTTGGTTTCGTTCAACATTTTGCACTCACTGATAAATATGATCAAAACCGTTTATTTGTTAATCGAATAGTTAAAAACCGGATAAAGTTTGACGGTTAACCGTGAAACGTAAATTTTTTTAGTTTGAAATTTTTTTTGCTTGAAATTTTTTGTTTGAAAATTTTTCGTTTCCAAATTTTTTTGTTTCAAAATTTTGTTTGAGATTTTTTCGTTTGAAATTTTTGTTTGAAATTTTTTTTCGTTTGAAATTTTTTGTTTGAAAATTTTTGTTCGAAAATTTTGTTTAAAATTTTTTGTTTAAAATTTTTCGTTTCCAAATTTTTTGTTTGAAATTTTTTGTTTCAAAATTTTGTTTGAAATTTTTTTCGCTTCAAAATTTTGTTTGAATTTTTTTCGTTTGAAATTTTTTGTTTGAATTTTTTTTCGTTTCAAAATTTTGTTTCAAAGATTTTTGTTTGAAATTTTTGTTTCAAAGTTTGAGTTGACATTTTTAAAAGTTTGTGCACTTATTAGTAAAGAACTGGAACTGTTTAGAACAAAAACCTTTGACAACATTGTGGTGCAATAGTACACGTCAGAACCTGGGGGTTGTACTTGAAATGAAAAAACACAATTCATTGAAATGGATCATTTTATTACACTCCACATACATCCATACCAGATATATGATCTGGATATTGTCGATACAATGTATTTTGAACTTCTTGCACTAGTTTGTCTTTAGCATATAATTTTAATTCCAGTTGAAGTCTTTTAAGGTCTAGTGCAATATCAATTGGTGGAAACTCAATGTCCATTTGATCACAAATAAACTGTTTATCAATACAGGTATGCACCCACGAACGATGTTGACAACCGTCACAATATCTAGATACATGTTGTACAATATGCATAACACATTTTTCAAAATAGTACTTTTTCAGGAATATACTAGTTTTGTTGCACACTTCCACTGCATGTTTCACACACTAAAATACGCTGATGAATTTGTTCCATTCAGTTTGTGTTAGATACACCATGTTGCGAGGGACATGGAATGTACTCTTTTTACGTAACAGCACCATCTTCTCTTCGAGGACTGTACGCAGCACCACTTCATGATTTGAGCCTAATGATTTGACTATGGTCACATTTAGCTCATCATGAAAATAATCGTTCATTTGGTCGATTCGTGAACATAATATTTGCCATTCTTCACAGGTCAGTTGTACACCAAATTGTTCTGCTTTGCCCAATCGAATCACAGGTTCAAATGTTCTAGCACTGATACCAATCATCACATGTTTTGTTTGAAATATATTTATTGGATAATAGCTTGCGAAGATGAACTCTTTATCGTTAGAAGTACACATCTTTCCTCCTGAAAAGCACTTGCTCAAATGATTTCGTGGGATGACACTGTATTTGCTGGTTTATAGTTATTGCTGACGTCATTGGTAAAGAATGTGCTGACGTTTGAATTCATGATTTCATCACAGTTGCTGACGTCATGCCGACCAACCATATTCATACAACTACAGCTGACGTCATTGGAAAGAAATGTG
Source organism: Thermobia domestica (assembly GCF_964235325.1). Taxonomy (NCBI): domain Eukaryota; kingdom Metazoa; phylum Arthropoda; class Insecta; order Zygentoma; family Lepismatidae; genus Thermobia; species Thermobia domestica. Next base: position 16,414,812 of record NC_137460.1, read on the forward strand.
CTGACGTTTGAATTCATGATTTGCTGACGAATCCGGCTGTGTACTAAATTCAAGTTGATGACTTCGACCCAAAAATCCTTTGTAACATAAAGATACAGATCCAGTATTTAAGAAACGCAGCAGTTCTTCTTGTTTTGATGATTCCATGGGTAAATATCTTGCTGGTAAAATTATATTCTTATCATTTTCAACCTTCACTACGATTCTTAATCCAAACTTTGTAGGGATCATTTGGCTAGCTAAGATTCTATAAGGTACATTCTGTTGTAAATCAGTAATCTTGGTAAATGATTTCATCACATCACGTGTGTTTAGAAACTGCAGACAAGTAGCCATGATGACGTTATCATGAATACTAACTCGAACGATACTTATATATGATGCAAAACTGATGACGTTGCATTATCATGTTCTGACGTGTACTATTGCACCACAACGTTGCCAGATGTTTTTGTTCTAAACAGTTCCGGCTAGTGCATACCTGTATTGATAAACAGTTTATTTGTGATCAAATGGACATTGAGTTTCCACCAATTGATATTGCATTAGACCTTAAAAGACTTCAACTGGAATTAAAATTATATGCTAAAGACAAACTAGTGCAAGAAGTTCAAAATACATTGTATCGACAATATCCAGATCATATATCTGGTATGGATGTATGTGGAGTGTAATAAAATGATCCATTTCAATGAATTGTGTTTTTTCATTTCAAGTACAACCCCCAGGTTCTGACGTGTACTATTGCACCACAATGTTGTCAAAGGTTTTTGTTCTAAACAGTTCCAGTTCTTTACTAATAAGGGCACAAACTTTTAAAAATGTCAACTCAAACTTTGAAACAAAAATTTCAAACAAAAATCTTTGAAACAAAATTTTGAAACGAAAAAAAATTCAAACAAAAAATTTCAAACGAAAAAAATTCAAACAAAATTTTGAAGCGAAAAAAATTTCAAACAAAATTTTGAAACAAAAAATTTCAAACAAAAAATTTGGAAACGAAAAATTTTAAACAAAAAATTTTAAACAAAATTTTCGAACAAAAATTTTCAAACAAAAAATTTCAAACAAAAATTTCAAACGAAAAAATCTCAAACAAAATTTTGAAACAAAAAAATTTGGAAACGAAAAATTTTCAAACAAAAAATTTCAAGCAAAAAAAATTTCAAACTAAAAAAATTTACGTTTCACGGTTAACCGTCAAACTTTATCCGGTTTTTAACTATTCGATTAACAAATAAACGGTTTTGATCATATTTATCAGTGAGTGCAAAATGTTGAACGAAACCAAGATTTTTAAATGTTAAACAAAACTTAAAACTGAATACAGCAAAGATTTGAAAATCATCAACCAATCAGATTGCACGAAAGATAGTGATCAACCAATCAGATTGCAGGAAAGATAGTGATCAACCAATCAAATTGCATTAACAATAACTTTGCCAGTGTTGTAGCATGTATTGCCTTTCGTCTATGAGTCATAAGATTCAATAAGGTTAGCTATCAGATTTCAAATCAATCACCACCAATGATCTTAGACTATGAGCTGTGACTAAAGTTCAATGTATTGTTTCAAATTTCGCACCTTATGTTAAAATTCTGTTTATCACCATTCCCAAATTTAAAGAATACTTCTCTTGATATACCTAAGTCTTAGAGTTAATCATATCATTATATGCTCAATAATGTCCGTCAAATGTTTACCTGAGTAGAACCAACTGTTTTCTAGAAGTGTGTGTGTACTCAAACTTAAGAAGTACCACAACAAAGGAAATGAATCCCTGTACACTACCTCATCAAGGTCAATCACGTGGTACAACGTCTTGCTTACGTTTATATTTGGCGGGAATAATCAAAACCAATGACGCAATTCTCAAATTATCCTACAAAGTTTCAATGTTCCAATGTCCTGGACTCAGGTCAATAACTGATTACGTGATCACAATGATTTACCCAATGAATGAGATACTATCCAATTACCAATTATTGATATGACAATAAGAAATGTACCCCTTTCAAAATTTAAGATTGGTACACAAATACACCTGTGTGTTATGAAAAAAGTAATAAATCCTGTACTTATTCAATAATAAAGCCGGTCAATAACCTTTAAATTTTGAATATTTGGCCATAAGAGGAACACCAACATCTACAATGGGTCCTAGAAAAAGGTTTACCGAATTTTGTTATTTGATAATTCCCCAAATTTAAAAGGGAACATAAACATATAAAGGTAATAAACCTCTGTACATACCCATATAACATGTACCCCTGAAAGAGAAATGAGGTAAACCACCCACATTTATCATAATACATGTTAGGGTCCAGTACTATAATACCAAATATATAAAATGAGCAATTTCTAAAATTTAAGGGATGGACCAAGGTACCCCTAACAAATTTTAAAGGGGTGCACAAATGTACCTATGTCTTATGATAGGGAATAGACCCCTATACATAACCATATAAACATATAAGGTAATAGAACCTCATCCAAGAGATAAATTGGGTCAAAATGTCAAACACGTGGTACAACGTATTGCTTACGTTTATATTTTGGCAATTTCGTACCCATGAAAGTGGACGATGTGGACCATCCAAATTTATCATGATACATATTAAGGTCCTGTACTATAATACCGAATGCTTAAATCAAAAAAATTCCAAAATTTAAGGGGCGGTCCAAGGTACGTACCTCTCCTAAAATTGAAAGGGATGCACCAATGTACCTATGTCTTATGATAGGAAATGAACACTTATACATTACAATTTAACCATATAAGGTAATAGGACCTCATCCAAGGAGATAAATTAGGTCAAAAACCAAACACGTGGTACAACGTATTGCTTACGTTTATATTTTGGCAATTTTGTACCCCTAAAAAGGGAACGAGGTGGACCACCCAAATTTATAGTAATATATATTAGGGTCCTATACTGTAATACCAAATGTTTAAATTGAACAATTTCCAAAATTAAAGGGGTGGGCAAAGGTACCTCTCCCAAAAATTTAAAGGCGTGCAAAAATGTACCTATGTCTTATGATAGGGAATGGACCAATATACATGACCATATAACCATATAAGGTAATAGGACCTCATCCAAGGGAATAAATTAAATCAAAAACAAACACGTGGTTGTACTAAAATTTGGCAATTTCGTACCCATGAAAGGGAACGAGATGGACCATCCAAATTTATCATAATACATAATGAGGTCCTGTACTATAATACCAAATGCTTAAATTGGAGAATTTCTGAAATTGAAGGGGGTGGGCCAGGGTACCCCTCCTAAAAATTTAAAGGGGTGCACCAATGTACCTATGTCTTATGATAGGGAATGAACACCTATACATGATCATATAACCATATAAGGAAATAGGACCTCATCCAAGGAGATAAATTAGGTTAAAAACCAAACACGTGGTTGTACTAAAATTTGGCAATTTTGTACCCCTAAAAGGGAACGAGGTGGACCACCCAAATTTATAGTGATCCATATTAGCGTCCTATACTATAATACCAAATGTTTAAATTGGGCAATTTCTAAAAATGAAGGGGTGGGCCAAGGTACCCCTCCCAAATTTTTAAAGGGGTGCATTAATATACCCATGTCTTATGAAAGGTAATGGACCCCTGTATACGCCCATATAACCATATAGGGTAATAACACCTCATCAAAAGGATAACTTAGGTCGAAACAAAACACGTGGTATAACGTATTGCTTACGTTTATAGTTTTGGCAATTTTGTACCCCTAGAAGGGAATGAGGTGGACCACCCAAATTTATCATAATACATATTAGGGTCCTATACTATAATACCCAATGTTGAAATTGGGCAATTTCCAAAATTAAAGGGGTGGGCCAAGGTACCCCTCCCAAAATTTTAAAGGGGTGCACAAATGTACCTATGTCTTATGAAAGGTAATGGACTCCTGTATACGCCCATATAACCATATAGGGTAATAGGACCTCATCAAAGGGATAACTTAGGTCGAAACCAAACACGTGGTACAACGTATTGCTTACGTTTATAGTTTTGGCAATTTTGTACCCCTAGAAGGGAACGAGGTGGACCACCCAAATTTATCATGATACATATTAGGGTCCGGTACTATAATACCCAATGTTGAAATTGGGCAATTTCCAAAATTGAAGGGGTGGGCCAAGGTACCCCTCCCAAATTTTTCAAGGGGTGCATTAATATACCTATATGTTATGAAAGGGAATGGACCCCTGTATACGCCCATATAACCATATAAGGTAATAACACCTCATCAAAGGGGATAAATTAGGTCAAAAACCCCCGAAATTTGAATTTTTGGCAATTTTTTACCCATAAAAGGGAACGACATAGACACCCAATACGGATAGAGGTACATACTATGGTCCTAGGCTACCATACCAAATTTTTAAATTTGGCAATTTCCAAAATTTAAGGGGGGTGGTCCTATGTACCCCTGCCAAAATTTAGGGGGTGGGCCATGGTACCCCTGCCAAAATTTAGAGGGGGTGGTCCTAGGTACCCCTAGGTCATTGATCCCGGGCCAAGGTCATTGACCTTTGACCTATGACGTCACAAAAATTTTTGCTGACTCGACGCAATATAACGGGACCACTACTACTGACGTCTATTACTAACGGGGGCTCAGGCTTTATAAATAGTACCTCATTTCTATTTCTACATAATTCAACATTGCTTTACAAAATGGTTTCTTTCTATCATCTGTAAATTAGTACTTTGTTACTAATTTAGTAAGGAACTCCGGATGCTCTGGGAGTGTGTGTGTGATGCGATGGTGATAAAATGAGTGGGAATAAATATACACTAATATGTAATAGAAACAATCATATATAATAATATACGAAATTGTGACATGAAGACTCGGAAATAGAGCATCATCTCGAAGCCGCTTCGCGATCCGGTCACGATAGCGTGCGACTTCCGGTCCGTGTGTACGCGGCGGCGGGACACAACTGACCAGGGCCCGCTCTAAGTGCTCCGAGTGGGTCCTGGGCCTCATGTCGATACTCACGGTCCGTTTTTTGATGTGCAGGATGAACCGAGATCAATGAATAATACAGCTACATTAACAAATACAGCCAAAATCATAATTTAATTATAATTAAAAAAAAATCAGAGAACCAACTTTGTCAGCATGACACTTATGTGCATTACAGAAAAGTGATGTGTTTAGTGAAGTGATGTGTGTGCAGTGTTTAGTGAAGTAATGTGTACATAGTGATTATTAACCACACAGAGGAAACCATGACACAGGAGAGGAACACACACACAGGTGAAAATCACTTAGGTGAGAAACCAAGATTAGGAAGAGAACAGCATTAAGCAGACACCGAAATTATCTGACTGGAGATCAGAGCATAACAGGAAATTTTTTTTTCGTGCTATTTTAATGAACTCTAAAATCAATAAGACGAAAATAGAAATTGTAGATTTTGGAAATATTAAAGAATTATCAACATAATATACATGACGATTTAGGTAGGAGCTAGATAGCAAACGAATTCTGTTAAATATTATGATAATAAAAAATTGGTAGGAATTAGATAGTAATTAAATTCTTGTTAGTTAGCAATATTGTTGAGATAGCTCAAGTCCATTTTGTTTTTCTTTTCGTTTTCTTTTGTTTTTCAAAATGTTTTTTTTGTTTGTTGTTCATTGTTGTTTGATGTTGAGTGTTGTGGTTCCGTCCTTCCCACCCTTTTCCTTATTCCCTTTTCCCCTTCAATTACTGCAAATAAAGAATGATGAAAAAAGGCTAAAGAAAAATAAAATGCGATGATGATAGCCCGTTTCGGTTAAAGTCTTCAGATGCCGAAACTGAAGAGGCGGATCTGAGCATTAAAAAAATAAAAACTTTGTTACTTTTGGTGATTTGGCGAACGTGAAATAAAAGCAAGGATGGGAATGGCGACAGAAGCCTTTAGGAGAAAGAAAAGTCTGTTTTGTGGAACCTTGAATAAAGAGTTGAGAAAAAGACTCATAAAATGCTTCGTGTGGAGTGTTGTACTGTATGGGGCGGAAACGTTGACATTACGTAAAGGTGACGAAAATCGACTGGAAGCGTTCGAAATGTGGGTGTGGAGAAGAATGGAAAGAATTAGTTGGGTAGAGCGGAAAACGAATGAGAGAGTGTTGGAAATGGTGGGTGAGAAAAGAACACTTTTAGATATTATTAGGAAGAGGAAGAGAAACTGGTTGGGACATTGCCTAAGAAGAGATTGTATCATGAGGGACGTCCTAGAGGGTATGGTGGCGGGAAAGAGAGGGAGGGGGCGAAGGAGACTACAATTAATGGATGATATTAAAACAGGAAGATCATAGGCGAAGACGAAAAGGTTAGCGGAGGACCGTGGAGCATGGAAGCTTCTCAGCTGCGGCAAGTGACCTGCCAATAAAGGCAGAATACCTATGATGATGATGATGACTTTTGGCGATTGTTTAGCTTTGGCGGGTCAGATTTTGCACCTACTTTTTTGTGATATTCTATTCCGATGTTGTTATTTTATGTTTCATACGTTAAATTACGTTACCATCATTAAATTTAGACAGCATTGCCGAGCGAGCGTTACCGAGTGAAAGCGGGTTAGAGCCCCGCAGGGCACGTTGTTTTCTATCTAGTGATGGACAGGGGGAATATACCTGGTCGGAAGGAAAAAAATAGGAATATCCCGGTTTTTTTTCCTGGCATATAAATTCCCGGGAAGGAATTTATTTCCGTTTCTTTATCTTCCAAATTATAAGAACCGTATGACTAATTACTTTGTTTTCATTTATTAAGATTTACTTCTAGGTTTTAAATAATTTGGAGATTAAAAAATAAAACTCGTCGACTCTACTTTATATAACTTATCATATGATTTATTAGTTCCATTTCCATTTGCACTAAAAAGTAGCAAAGTACTAACTTACAAATGATGAAGAGGTAGCAGTTCGTAAAGTAATGTAGATATTATATAGAAATAGATATGAAGTACAATTAATACATCTCGAACCATCGTTAGTAATAGACGTTGGTCTGTCTCCTGTCTTTGACTCGAATTTCTGCAGAGGTATTCGGACTTCTCTTACATGTGATTAACGTATGAAATTTCGAGAAATAAGTAGGAAGAAATTTCGTGTGTGGTAATGTTACGTGCTAAATTTTGAAGATAAGTCAGTATCTTGCAAATTTTGTGAAAATATATATGTATGCGCAAATGTTGGTAAATTGATGAGACAGTATCTTTTGGCAGTTACCCAATCTAATTTGTTTATTACATTCAAAAATTTAATATGTTTATAATATGAGTAGTAGAGTGAAGCGTAGAAATTCGACTTACTTATAAATTTAAACTGTTTAGCTTTGCAAAAATATGTGGACCTACTATACCATTTTGTCCACATATTTATTTTCATAGAACATATTGTAAGTAATTATACACTTATGCGTACTCTCTAAATACAACAAAATATTAATAAAGTAACATAATACTGTTCAGAGTAAGCATTTTAAAGAATCCTATGGAGACAACTGTAATAATATACTGTGATAAAAAAAACGAATTTAACCTTGAAATCATTATATAGTAATAGAATACAATTGTCTTTGTGATTCTATTTAAATTCCGGAAAAATTCCATTTTAGGAATCTTCCCGAAAAATATCTTCCCGGGAATTTACCCATCACTATTTCTACCTTCGTTACCAATAATTCACTTTCTTTTCTCACATAAATCACTTCAACTTACCTTTACGATTTTTACAATTCCCCTACTGCTCACAAAAAAAAAAAAAAAAAATGTTCGATGCTTTTTGACTACTTTAGCACTACTATCAGCTCATTTCTTCCGTAAATCATCCTACCTTTTGCTAGTTTTGACCCCGCAATACTAGAAATAACTCTTTTATAGTGCAAATGGAAATGGAACTTAAAAAATGATATTATTAGTTATATAAAGTACTGTCAATTCTTTTTTAATTTTTTAACCTCCAAATTCTTTAAAACCTAGAAGTTAGTCATAGTATATAGAAATAAAGTAATTAGTCATATATTTCTTATAATTTTTAAGATAAAGTAAAGAAATGGAAATAAATTCCTTCCCGGGAATTTATAGACCAGGGAAAGAGCTCGGGAATATTCCCATTTTTTAAATTTCTTCCCACCGGGAATATTCCCGCTGCCCATCACTATTAATCATACGTCAAAACGACTCTACATAGGACCCATTCCGCCTTATGGAGGGTCGTTTTGACGTATAATTACCGTTATGCTAAATACTTGATTACTGCAGGAAACATGTTAGTCGAATTCTTTAGTATGACACTAATCACTGTTCAGAACGACTCTGAATACGGCCCATTTTGTCTAAAGCCCAGTATAAAGTTTGCAGAACCGAATTTACTGCTGGGTTGATTGTAGTAAAAAATCATGCTAAAGGAGAAAAACATTTGAGTGTAGTGAAACGTGTAGGGTTTGCCCAAAGAAAACTCGACTTTTCACCATTCACGTCTACTTCTCAAGGGTTGTGTTAGATATGTAAGCTTTGCCAGATGCTAGTGCTGATTGTGAGCGTGTATTTTTTAAAACGAACTTAATAAAAACACCGTTAACCGTCGAGAAGTCGCGCTGAAAAAGTAACGCGAGTAGTCGCGCGCGGTCAAAAGGACGGCACGAATATAATGTGTTGCAAATATCGTTTTAAACATTTTTCTTGTATTAGAAACGTAATGTCGTATATTTTCTGATTAACAGGGAGTAAATTTTTTATTATTATAAGAAATTTTACAGTAATAACTATTAGAGAAACCTACAATTAGACATGTCATATTTTTTATTTCTTATTTTTTAATAAAGTGTTTTTTGTTACATATTTCTTTAGATAAATAACTAAGCACTGGTTTTATTGAAAATTTTAAATCTGATGACGATCTTTTGTTTTTGTCAACCCTTTGGTTCCTCTAAAATTAGAAATGCAATAGTAAATTAGTAAAATAAATACTATATAAACATAACTATAAAGCAAAGCTTCACAGCGCATTTTACATTCAATTAGAACTCACTCGTAGTTAAGTTGTTAGCATACGCGACTTTGGCGTAGGACTTCCGGGTTCAATTGTCGGTGGGAGTTTATGTGGTTCGGATTCCACGTTAAGCAATAGGTCCACATCTTACATAACCTTGATGCTGAAATGGGCACTAAATTCAATTCAAATCAAATCTAATCAAATTTACATTGAATTATTTTACAGTCTTGTGAAACTTCACCTATACAGCACTACATTGAATTATTTTAGGTTATCTTCAAATTTACACTGTTCTACACTTCGCCGTCGCTTATTTCGTCATCTCCTGCTCTGACTAAATTCGGAGAAACGCTTGTCATTTCTGGGTTTAAGATCTTTAGACTCGCTCGCGGACTCCTCACTTCACCTTTCGTGTTCGCTCACTTCTATTTTGTTGTTGTTGTTGTTGATATGATTTTCTTCAGACAAAGTTTCCACGAGATCATCTCGGCTGATTTATCCGAATAGTCCATTCCTAACATTTCTCTCCGTTCTTTTAAACTGTTCAATTCTAATTTCCTCCTTTTTTCACACTTGGCATCAGTTTGTTAACTCTGTCGACCTCTCTTCCGTCCATTAAAATAATATTTATGTTTATAAAGCTTAAAATATCTCCAAACTGAAGGTCACGTACAAAGCAAAATACTGAGAAATAATTACACGGTTTGTCGCGAGCGGTGGAAAGCACCGCAGAGTCACTAAACAATCACTAGTAGTTAAACTAAAAACGGATTACGGAGTGATTGAGCAGGAATGTTCGGGAAGGTGAGGGATAAGATTAGTTAGATGGTGGAGTCTGTCGGACAAACAGAGTGGGCACACGATAAAAAATAATTTCCCTGCGGTGCTTTTGACCGCGGCGCGACTACTCGAAGGTTAAGAAAGAAATTGCAATCAAGTACAGTTAGTGATATAATGCTAGATGCTCTCTGTGTACAGAACTGTGTCAAATTCGAATCCAATGAATTAATGATGACGCCAATGAATAAGCCAAATGTATATGACGGTACAAATAAGGATTAAAAAGATAGAATAGTGACACTAATTAGTAGTTCGAAACTGAATATAATTTAGTAAATTTGTTTCTACTATTATCACGTTCATAATAAATATACGACAATTTTTGTAATATACGATAATTTTAAAGACGAAAATCGATAATTTTGTTTTCCGAGGTTGGCAACAGTGCTTATTTCAGATTAACCAGGTAACTTTAGAATAAATCTCTATAGTCGTCATGACCGTGCTCTTTGTTTTTAGTTTGCTCGTGTGCGGTTAGATTTTGTCTTTCGTGATAGTGATCCTGCAAGTGTTGAATTTTGGTCTCAGGTTTTCTATACATTGGTGTCCTTTCTATCTGTGACTTGTTTTCACTTATCAGTTTTTGTGTAGTGTTCCTATCTACTCTCTATATTCTTGTTTTTCGCCTTGATGGCGGCAACTTCCGTCGGCTCTATGCCTAACTTGGCCACTTTGACGACGACTACTTCTACTTCTTCTAATGCAATGGTGATCGATTCTACAGATAATCATTCAACTACTGCACCTACTGTTCCTAATAATGTTTATGCTGCTCATCATTTGGGCCCTTATATTGTTCATATCAAGGATTCCGGCAATATTGGTAGACAACAACCTATGAAATTGGGTCGTTTATTACATACACATGGTGTTGCAGACGTATTGGATTTGAAACAAGTAGGTCGTAGCTTACTTAAAGTTTATTTTCGTACTGGTTCTGCAGCGAATCAATTCCTTAAAAATCCGTTATTACAGGCAAATAACTGGAAAGCCTATGTGCCTAACTCTGAAGTTTCCCGCAAAGGTGTTATCCGTAATGTGGACCCGTCTCTCAGTGAAGCGAATCTTCTGTCGCATATAAAAAGTTCCGCTAAAATAACGCACGTGAGAAGCATATTTTGTACCAATTCTTCTCCTGTTCCGAGTTCTCACCCTCCCTCTGCAGCGGTCGAGGAGCAACATCCCCCACACTCCCTCCTGACCCCCGTCTATATCCTCTTCTTCCTCTCCGAAGACACCTATTAGTATAGTTGTTTTAACCTTCAATACCAATATTCTGCCCGACTATTGTACTCTTTTTTGCATGCGTCTTCCTGTGACAACTTATATACTTCAATTGAAACATTGTTATAATTGCTTCCATTTTGGTCATTACTCTCAGAATTGTAAAGGGCGCTCCCAGAATTGTGCCACTTGTGGCTTAAAAGGGCATATTTCATCTGTCTGTAAAGCAAAATTTCACTGTCTCCATTGCTCCGGTGCTCATGTTGCCACATCTCGTACCTTTCCCGAACGGACCCTCCAAACCCAAATCAATCAGCTTATGGCCCTGGAAAACCTCTCCTTCTAAGAAGCCAAACGCCGCGTGCATAGTACTACACCCTCTTCTGTTCCTTCGACTCAATTCACTACGCATTCCTCTACTTCTCCTCTCCTCCTCCTTCTCGCCGTCCATTATCCTTTGCAGACACTGCAAAACTTCCTCCTCCTGTTTTTACTGTTAGTTCTACTTCTCCTGACACACCACGAAAGAAACGATCTTTTGTTCACGGCCCTCCTAATCCTTCTAAGGATCGGGTTCAACCTGTTTCAAGGCCTTCGTCGCCCACGCACACTTCTCTTAAATCAGCTTTTACTTTCCATTTACCTTTTCGTGTATCCTCTTTCTTTTCCTCTTCTCCTACAAAACTGAATGGCATTGAACTCCATTTCTCCAGTGCTCTTAAGACTATCCTTCAAGTTCTGGAAACGTCCGACACAGTTTACCTCCCAAGAATTGAATACCTGTTTACAAGTCCTGAAATCCCTACCTTCACTTTCATTATGCAACTCTTAACTGTATCCTTTCCCTCCATATTCCAATGGAACTTGCGTAGTTGCACTCACAAGATTTATGCTCTCCAAAACCTCTGTACCTACTTTGACCCTGATATTATATTCTCACAGGAAACATGGCTTAAAACTCCTTCTCCCCGTCTCCTTTCTAATTATAATTGGCTTCATGAATTTAGTGCTGATGGCTACGGTGGTAGTTTCATCGGAATCCGAAAATCCATTACGTATTTTCTCCTTCCCCCTCTTTCAACATTCTGAGATATATTGTTAGGCCGTTCGAGTTGGCTCTGTTACCTTCATCAATATGTATGTACCTCCTCATCTTCATCTGCTAGCCTCTGACTGGATCTCTCTTTTTCAATCTTTACCGTCTCCGTGGTATCTTGGTGCTGATCTTGATTGTAATCATCCTCTATGCGGGGCTACAATCGCCAATACGACCGGTAATGGATTTTATGATGCTTACTTTCATGCCTCTTGTTATCTTCTAAACGATGGCACCCCCACTCGTATTCCCCATCCATCCGAATCTCCTTCCGCTCCTGATCTGTCTCTCTGCTCTCCTTCTCTCAGTCGACTCCTCCGTTGGGAAATCTTCGCTCAGACTTTCGGCAGTGATCATTTCCCACTTCTTATCCATGCTTCCTCCCCCACACTCTTTCTCCGTCTTTGTCTTCGGCTTTATCTCCCTCTCTTCCATCATTTACTCGCCTATCCATTTCTTTAGACTGAGCTCACTATCAAACTTCCTCCAACATTTAAAATCAGCATCGCCTTCCACCTCTTCCCACGACCAAGCAATCCATTTTCGCCATAAAATTGCTATCAGCACCTGCCAATCACGCCTACACCCTTCTGTTTCCCCATCTCCTACTCGCCGTTCCGCTCCCTCGTGGTTGACTTCTGAATGTCAAAAATAAATAAATCAATGTTTCCATGCTCAGCAAACCTATCTCCGAACCCGTTCCACAACTAATTTTCTTGACCAACGTGCACATGTTCTTGCCAAACGTCATATCCGCTTCTCTCGTCGTTTAGCCCGGGAACGTTTCTGTTCTACTCTTACTTCCGGTACTAAACAGTTTAAACTTTGGTCCTTTTACCGCTCCTTTACTCGTCCGGTTCGTTCCCTTACATATGGGATAATATTTCTTCCTCATGGGTTTCCCAATTTCATGCCCAATTAGCCCCGGCTACGACTATGTTACCTCCCATTTGGTTTTCTCCTTTCTTTCAAGATCCTACTGTTACGCCTCTGGATTCACCATTTTCTCTACGTGAATTAACCATAGCCCTTTTAAAACCTAAATCCACCACTCTCGGTAAAGACGGCTTCTCGCTTAGTCACATTCAACATCTTCCTCCTCCCCTTCTATCAGAGCTTTTACATCTATACAACACCGTCTGGACCACTGAACATATTCCTCCCTTTGGACGGAATATGTAGTTCTTCCTATCTTAAAACCAAATAAAACCCCTGGGGTAGCTAATCATTACCGTCCTATAGCTCTTTCTTCCTGTTTTTCAAGAGTTTATGAGCATTTTCTTAAACACAAACTACACACACTTTCTTACAAGACTGTATATAATCTTTATTATAAATTAACTAGAAAAGCTACAGTTTCGGAAGTATATCACTTCCTTCTTCAAACTAATTCTCCAACTGAAATTATAAATAATATTATTTACGATTTCATTTGGAGAATTAGTCTGAAGAAGGAAGTAATATACTTCCGAAACTGTAACACTTCTAGTTAATTTATAATAAAGATTACATACAGCCTTGTAAGAAAGTGTGTGTGTAGTTTGTGTTTAAGATGGACACAAGGCCTTTTTATCATAATATGCATATTCTTAAAGATCGAATACAATGGTTTGTGGAACATCATAATCTTCTGACCCAATATCAGTTTTGATTTCCTGTGGGGCGATGTACTTATGACTGTCTCACTACTTTGGTTCCTGATGTCGGGTTGGCCTTCACTCAACGTAAATCTCTGTTCGCAGTGTTTTTGGATCTTGAACGAGCCTATGATACTGTTTCTTTCTATTATCTTTTAGATGAACTCTGGCAACTAGGTATTCCTCCTAAATTTCTTCGTGTAATCCATAATTTACTCATTAGAAGTACTGTCTACATCCGCATTGGTCACCAGTTATAACGACTCTATAGAAAAGCGTCGTCAACCTGGTCCGTCTGGTAAAATATAAGTTACGAAGCGATAATAACTTTTCTTTATGCAAGAATCAACTCAGATATTCAAAGATCATTAGCCTCACCTTTATTGCTTGATATGTCTTAAATATTCCTTTTTAAAACCGTGAAATACATAAATTCACTTGACTAGATCAACACATAACATGTACATAGCCACAACTATCCCATAATAATCTCTTACATATATTAAAAACATTCTTCTTTTCTGTTAATTTAAAATGAACATTCTACTAAGTATATTACATATTTATGAGCACTTTTTGCCCACGGTACAGGTAAATATTATACAAACTAAAGTATTTCGTTATAGAAAATGTCGCCCGACAAAGGGACTGAATATAAAAGTCATGAGTAGGCTTGGCTTTTATATTCAAGAACCACTGGTCTGATTAGATTAATGTTCGTACATTACATATGTTCTTTATATTTTGATCACACCTCGTATATATCTTCATGATTTTTTGGTTAACCCTCATATATATATAAAATATTAGTTATTATCATTCACATAAATACATTTACAATAAATCTTTGATTTCATTAATATTTCTCTTTTATTACATTATTATTTATTCTTTATCATTAAAAACATCGTCGCTTAGAAATATAATTAACGAGGGTGAAACACAAATTATCAAGATTACTAGTTTCGATCATTATTACAAACGATGATGTGACAAATAATATTTATTCTTTTCGGGCGCATTGTATAACAAATAAGTTAGATGTTGCAATTGTAATGTATACATAGTAGCACTAAGATGTCATAAATAAAGAAGAATTTCATTCAAGGTAGTTATTGAATAATGGATTTTATAGAATGGATCTTATTCTTAACATAATCTTTGACAATTAAACACAAATCAATCTGATATAAAGTAATTTTTTTGCCTTTAACTAATTATAAATTGAATTATGATTCTTCACATTAATAAGAAAGAATAAAAATTAAACATAACCTACGTTTGAATAATCAAATGGAAGTAAATAAATTTATTTTACAGAAACAAAAGACACCTTTTTGTTATTTGATAACCAGAATAGGGATTGATATTTCGAAATCTTGGATAGATATTGACACACGGGTAATTCCTGCTACTCTCTTTTTATGTTTACCGGTAAAATCAACTATAATAATGTTCTCAGCCTTTTGTAGCTTAGGATTCGAATAATTACTAGTGATTACTTTCCACCATGAATACGATAATAGAGAGGCGTTTGCTCCCGTATCGAGTAAATCTTCGGTACTTAATCCATTGACTTTAATAGGTATTTTAGCAGTACTATATGATTTTAAAAATACAAAATTTTCTTCGATATTAAAACCATCATTGACAGTATCGTCTTCAAACCAACAACGATTTACAACAGGTATAAATTGATATTGACACCTGTTAATTGCTATTTCCGAATAGTTATTCACAGAAACGTCATAGGAAAGATCATTTTCATAATTAGCATGAACCGGTAAATTGGAAGATAAATGTTCATAGAAATTATCGCTTAAATTTTTAGATAAATGCTCATGAGAACCTACAGCTGACATGGGTTTAACCCCTACCATATCAGCCGCAATTAGTTTAAATTCATACTCGAGTAGGGTTCCAATAGGGTACACTGTACAGCACAATCATGATTATGTCCTGTATTATTGTTTTGTACAGAAATTACTTCAATACCTGGATCTTGATGTGAAGTGCCATCTCTTATCCTTCCATTACTTCTATCCACGTAGTTCGCTGCGTTGGTGGAATTTCTCCATACATTTCGTCTATTTTTAAACCTATTTTGACTATATGGTCTAACATAGGAATTATTACGATTAATTAGGTTAGGCGGATTCCCTACATAACTTTGTCTATTTTGTTCATTTTGATTGCTAGAGTATACTCGTCTTAGGTTCGGTTCATTATTATTCACACTTCGGATATTCAAATTCCGAACAGGGACCAAATGATCTGAATTATTCTTATTTTTACCCATTCCTGATTGTGTTAGATTCATAGCATGGTATTGAGTTTCGTAGCATTGTACAAGCATTAATAAATGACTGAAACTCATACACTGTGTGGAAAATAAGATCTGCTGTAATTTAAATGGAAGCAAATTGCGAATCGATGCAATTATTCTTGATTCCGATTGCAAGGGATTAACAACCTTTAATTCATTATAGACATTTATAACAAACTCTACAATAGATTTGTGCAATCGAGGATTGAAATGTTGATTTCTAAGAGTGGCATCTCTGTTTGCCAGCAAAAAGTCATTTTCGTAATTCGCGATCAATGCCGCTTTAAATTCCTCATATGTACTAATGTGATCACGTATTGCCTTAAACCATAAGGAACAAGGTGGGAGTAATACATGGGGTATTAATTTCATGTATTGTGATCGGTCGATAGACATTATACTGCATTCGTCTTGGAACTTCTCTAAGAAAGAACTAGCATTTTCATTGCACTTACCACTAAATTTACTCATGGCTTTGATTTCGCTCATCTTGACACTTAGCTTTACCTTTCTTTTCTCACTCCTTGTTCTTGTGGTGTGATTGTTCCGGTCCGTAGCGTGCTGTGTCATGATACCATTTATATTTCGTTCATCAGTGATCTTCGGACAATTTTCCTCTAATATAATATCCTCCTCAGATTCCGGCGAAGGCGTATTTATATCCGGTGATTGGGGAAACTCGAAGCGATCACTGCCCAGATTATTGCGATAAATGGTGTCTCTAGCCTGTAACGTTTTAATTTCTTCCTGCATAGTAGCCAACTGGATCTTTTGATGTTTAACGGAAGATTCTATTAACGTTAAATCCTTTTTTACAGCACAGATTTCATGATTTTGATGATCGTGCTTTTCTTGACACTCATCGGCTAACCTTTTTAACTTCTCTTCAAACTGCGAGGATATGTCGTTCATCACCTGGACGATTGTTTGTTTCGTATCGTCTGATTTCAGTTCTATCCGTTCTATTCGTTTACTTAATTCTTCATACTGCTTGCTAGCTTCATTAAATTTCAGTTCTATCTTCTTTTCCATGGTCTGGTTAGCTTCATAGAACTTCAGTTCTATCTTCTGTTCCATGGTCTGGTTAGCTTCATAGAACTTCTGTTCCATGGTCTTGTTAGATTCATTGAGCTTCTGTTCCATGGTTTGTTTTATCTCAGTCGTCATTTGCATAATTTGTCGCTGCACAGCTAACAAAAGTCGATCCTCAGATGACAAACTTGGTGTTGCACTAATTTCACCTGGATTACTGGTATTAGATTCCTGTTGCACTATTTCACTATCCATTTTTCTTTTGATGACCTTACCGCTTCGTAATACGGTTAAGTTCGTATTCATAAATGGTAATATCCAAGTAAATTCAGCCCTACTTTCCTTCTTCGGGAACTGAATTTTCAAAAGATCCCGGGTTTGGTAAACCAAATTTTTATAACGACTCTATAGAAAAGCGTCGTCAACCTGGTCCGTCTGGTAAAATATAAGTTACGAAGCGATAATAACTTTTCTTTATGCAAGAATCAACTCAGATATTCAAAGATCATTAGCCTCACCTTTATTGCTTGATATGTCTTAAATATTCTTTTTTAAAACCGTGAAATACATAAATTCACTTGACTAGATCAACACATAACATGTACATAGCCACAACTATCCCATAATAATCTCTTACATATATTAAAAACATTCTTCTTTTCTGTTAATTTAAAATGAACATTCTACTAAGTATATTACATATTTATGAGCACTTTTTGCCCACGGTACAGGTAAATATTATACAAACTAAAGTATTTCGTTATACAGTATACTTCCTCCAGACTTATTTCCCAAGGCCTTCCTCAATGTATGTTTTAGCCCCCCTTCTATTTAGTTTATATATTGCTCGTCAAATCCGTCATCTTTCTAATACTGTTCGTGTTTTGTGCTTTGCAGATGACATTGTCGTGTATACTCCAGCCTCTTCACCTTCGCTAGCCTCAAATCTTCTTACTAAGGGTCTCACATCCTTCGCCCTTTGGTGTGATAAATATAGTTTTTCAGTTAACTGGACTAAAACACATCTTGTGGAGTTTACCCGGAAACGTTCTACTTCCCCTCTCCAATTAGTCATCCGTGGAGTTTCAATACCTCAAGTCACATCTGTTAAATATTTGGGCATGTATTTGGATTCCTCTTTGCGTTCGACTCCTCACTTTCGATTCCTACAAACCAAAACTACCGTTATATTCATATTCTCCGAATAATCAGCAACTCCCGTTGGAGTGTTCACATTCGTCACCTCTTTATCCTATTCCGTTCAGTTTACCTCCCTATGATTAACTATGACCTTCTCCTCCTTTTCCCGAAATCTGTCAAACGTATTAAAACCATCCAATCCCTTCAATATCGCACCCTTTTTCGTTTCTTTTTTACTCCCTCCCACTACTGCTGCCACAGCTCTATTTACGGAAGCACGTATTCCTCCCCTAACAATATAGCCCTATGTTAAATTCCTCAGTGATACCTTCTATCTTCCTCACTTCTTCAGTACCTCCACTGTTTTCCTACCCAAACTCCAATTATTATAATTACCTACATACCTCATCTCATCATCGTCCCTATCATTCCTCCCTTCCCTTTATTTATTACAGTTATACAACTCCTTCCCCTCTCCTAACCCTTACTTTCTCGATCTCGGACTCTTTTGCCTTATTTGTATGATTATTTTCTTTCACCCTTAGATCTCAATATCAAACTTCCCCCTTATCCTCCCTCTTCGATTGGTTCCCAATATCCCAGCATTTATATTTCGCTTTTCCTTTCCTGGCCCTCTCACTTTCCCTCCAATACCCACTATTTCTATACAAATGGCTCTAAATCACGTGACTGTGTTGGTTCTGTTACTGATTCCAAATCCCTTCTTTTCAAATTACAATCATACCCTTGGACTTCTACAACTGACCATATTATTTTAGAGATCAAAATGTTGGTAACTCTACGTACCGCTCACGGTTTTTCTACTTTCTTTATATTAGTGACAAGTCACGTGGGTTTTGTGGGCAATGAATCAGCAAACCGCGCTGCACGTGTTGGCAGTTTGGTCACCAGATTTCTCTCAAACTCACACCCTCCTCTTGCCGCTCCCATTCCCACTCTTGTAATCTACAGCGTTGAAAACATTATAAATCCCTAAGTCCTACAGCTAATTGGTACTGGCACCCTCATTCCCCTCTAACCTCCTTGCTTGGTATCTTTTCACCTCCTTCTCCAACTTTCAAATTCATATCTTACTCCAACTCCGTCTTCATGTCGCAGCTACACCCGTTCGCCTGTATCCCGCTTAGACTGTGTAGTGGACCTTGGTCAGTGATGCCAATTGAAGGGAAATTTCCCTTGGCGCAGGGAAATGTTGAGTAAATTTTGGAGAAAAGTGAAATTGCTTGTAATCTCACAATATTGCAGGGAAATTTGAACCTCTCTTCAATCATTTATAGATTGAATGTATTTACGTATCTGATTATTCAAATTAAAATTCGGTATAAATTCAACGTCGTATTTATTCCAAACATCCGTTGCACATATTTCATATAAATTCTCACAAGTTATCTTGCTTTGCATTCGTTAATATTTATCAACATTATACATCGATCAACATATTCAGTTAAATTCGAAACATTACAACGATGCTTATTTAAAATCTTTTATCAAAATTAATCCTCCCATTGTTGAATTAAATGCAATGCAATAAGATGAAATATTTCTCAATTAAATTATCACTCCAACTATTATAACAGTTTGGTTTTCCCAATTAGAAGATGTTTTCCCAACCAGAAAATTGATTGTGAGTAGGATTAATCGATGTAAGGGAAGAAAATCTGCGTGTCGTGAATGTAAATATGAATATATGGGCGAATACTGGGTCATTAGTGTGTGTGTGTTTGTGTAAGTTTACAAATTTTCTGGTAACTGTGCGCACAGAATTACAAATTCTTAAGAATTATGCATCTCTAAACTTTGATTTAGTTTGTATTGTGCTTACGAACATTCCTCGTGTACAGCCAAAGACAGTAACAACTAGAGTTTTCTTTGTAAGTGTTCGTATTCGTTTCAGTAAATATGGGAGTGCTGTTCTTAAGTAAGTACATACCAAATATATACTTAATATTTTCTTTGTACCTTAGGTTACATTAATATTAAAATCTATCATGATATCTAGGATAAAAATTAAATTTTATATTCTTTATGATTTATTTAGGTTGTCCGTCCTGACCGAGGTATTTATAGGGTTTTTCCTCAGTCACACCAGGCAAATGCAGAGATTGCACCTATAACATAGGTCCTAGCCTACACCTTTTCATATTCTTCCCCCTCCTCTATCGCGACGCCTTAGATACCTAAACAACAAGTCAAGTTCAAATTCTGCGTAAGCTCAAAGGAAGGCTGTCAGGTATCTGCTTGTATGTGGTTATAAGATTGGGTGAGGGGGTGGAAGCGAAAACGATTAAAAATACATTTACTAAATACAGTACTTGAACGGTTTGGATAAAGGGAAATTCTGAAGCTTCTGAAGGGAAAACGGCTCTGAAGGAATTGGCATCACTGACCTTGGTACAGGTACCGGTAATCATTTGTTTTTTTCATGTCCTCTCCACTCTCTCTATCGATCCCGTTCTACTCTCTCTTGTATGCAACTTAAGGTTCGGGACCTTTCTACTTGGATTTCATTCTATTCACGGCACCGATTTCTCTTCTCAATTTTTTTCTCTTTTATCTCTCTAAAAATCGAAGGTAATAGTATACATGAGACCGCCCATGTTTTCGGTGCTCCAGGATACTTCTTACTCTTGCATTACGTAGGGAAATGATGTTATTTCATGTTCAAGTGGTAACAGAACACAGAGGAAACCCAGATCATGTTGTATTCACACTCCAATAAAAAGTGTAAATACACCCTGATCTGCGTTTCTTCTGTGTTCTATTACCACTTCCACATGAAATACAATTTCCCTACGTAATGCAAGAGTAAGAAGTATCCTGTAGCACAAGACATGCGATATGCATTAAATCCCCCCCCCCCACACACACACTCATACATAAAGTACAAGGGCACTAAACATGCAGATATAAAGTTCCAGGGGAAATGTGAGGAATGAAAGTAAAAAGACAATAAGGAGCAGAAGGAGAACAAGACATGCGTTAAATCTGCCCCCCACACAGTCATAGATAAAGTACAAGGGCACTACACATGCAGATATAAAGTACAAGTGCAAATGTGAGGAATGAAAGTAAAAAGACAATAAGGAGAAGAAACCATTCATATCGAATCACAATCAAATACTAGGAGGATATATTCGAGCTACTTCCAAGAGAAACTTATCAAACCGCGTTTGTAGGGGACACTTTTTCTTCACAAAAAAAAAAAAAAGAAAGGGGTCCACGTGTGCTACGACATTATGACGCATCCCTACCACATACCTAACAAAAATTACCAAATGCATGTTACTCCAACGTCCTCCTTTTTCGGGAACTCATCCAGCTTCATGTATTAGTTATAATTACTTATGCGTCTTCAATAAAATATACTCTTTTGCACATCAAACTACGTCTTCACCACTTCAGCTTCCATTCTTCTCCTATTTTCGATCGGCATTTTTATAAATGTTGCGAGGTTCATGTAAAAATTAGGGATCGCCGGATCCGAAGATCCGGATCTGATTGGGTCCGGATCCTTTGGATCCGGATCTCGGATCTGGATCCGGATCTCGGATCTGGGTCCGGATCTCGGATTTCGGATCCGGATCTCGGATCTGGATCTCGGATTTCGGATCTGGATCCGGATTTCGGATCTGGATCCGGATCTCGGATCTGGGTCCGGATCTCGGATTTCGGATCTGGATCCGGATCTCGGATTTCGGATCTGGATCCGGATCTCGAATCTCGGATCTGGATTCGGATCTCGGATCTGGGTTTGAAATTCGGATCTGGATCCGAAATCCGGATCTCGGATCTTGATTCTTATCCAAACCCACATCCCATCCAAATTATGATAAACTTGAATATCTAAAATTCGCCGAAAGTAATTTCACGAAGTCCTGACAGTGAAGAAGAGAACAGAAAATTAAGACGAATATTGACAAGTCTATTTGTTTTCTTCATTCTACTCTAAAGATCAAATGTTTGGCTTTTTTTTTTTAAGTAAGATCCGGATGAGAGTTCGAATGTCGAATCTAGGTCCACTCTGTTGCAGGACCGAGATGAATATTTAAAATTCCTCAATGCACCTATTTCATTGACAGTTAAGAAAACATAAACAGTTAGGACAAGTATTGACTACCTTTTACGTATATTATATTGCTCAGTCTGCTCAAAATATCAAATATATACCCTACAATTAAATTTAATAATTATTTTGTAAATCACAATATGAGCACCGAGAATAAACTATGAATTTTGGTGCCTCTTATCTAGATTTGAAATTTCGGATTCATACATAGAATTAGGCTGAAATATAAATATTTGAGATCTGGAAACCGAAACATGTGCTAGTACCAAGATCGTAGCCGTTTGTACAGTGGCGTATTTACGATTTAGTTTCAGGGGGAGGCTTTGCTAACTTTCGGGGGGAGGCTTTGCCTGAAAATGTGAAAATTCTGCAAGATATTTCATATAGTTTACTATAGTAAGTAAGATTTCGGGGGGCTTAAGCCCGGAAGCCTCTCCCCTAAATACGCCATTGCGTTTGTACCTAGGTAATGCGAGCGGAAGGCACTTGCACTAATTCCGCATGTAGTTTGAGGAACACGAGAAATTAAAAACAGATAAATATTCTTTTTCAGGAGTAAGTCGCGCTTTAACATGACTTTTCATGAGTGTTGTGTTCAAATATGAAAACTGTAATGACAACTTGTTTGAAATAAAAACCTTTTCATTTTTAACAATAAAGTTAGGTACTTTCACATTGGAGAAAAATTAGCAAGGCACATACCACTGATTAGGGTGCTGATTCTTATGGAAGCTTTCACTTGAACCGGAAGATTTCCTCATGTTAGTATCGGATTGCCACAATTCACCTTGCTGAAAGACGTGGTTTATCAGGAGGTCGGACAAGATTCTTTTGAACGTAGCCTGTAGACTGCTTCTAGTCTCAATTATTCCCATATAACAAGACTAGCCATATACATAGTTGGTTCGAAATAAGTTAAAATATCACTAATTGACCTTAAGGGGATAATCGTGATTTAAATATTCGTAAATCAGAAGAGATGTGAAAGTTAAGCGGTAAAATAAATCCGATAATTCCGGAATAAAGATATTTATATGCAACGTAATGATAGCAATAAAACTCTTTATGTAACATTTTCAAAGCTAAAATTAACAGTTATCTTCTTGAAGAGGGTTTACGGCAACATAAAATATTACAAATCCAATTATTATAAGTAGTACCTCTGACAGCCCTGCATTTCACATCACCATCGCCCTTCATCCTGACAAGTGGGCAATTCACTTACCCACAATGACTTTTCAGGTGTTCCAGTGACATCAATATCTCAGTTTGGGTTTGGGATCATGCTTCGGTGAACCTTGACTATCACCATCAGCAGCTATTAGAGAATCAGAACTTATTTCTGTATTAGATAATGTGGGTAACTATAGCTTTTCGTCTACAGAAATCGGAGAGTGTATGGTATTATCGCAGGAAATATTTGATACATAAAACTTAGATTGTCAGTATTTAGGAGCAACTTTTAAAATAATCAGTTACTGTAAATGTGCTACAGATTAGCCGAGAAAACCCGACAGCCATAGTCGAGTGGTCTGCGGCATTAGGCTGTGGATCCTTTTACTGTAAATGTCTTGGATTCAAATCCCGCTTCAAATGAACGTAAGCCCGATGGTAGGAACCAAAGGACTGTCGTGCCAAGAATTTAATTTGTTTTAATTATCATAAATGCCTTCTTTATTATTAAATTTTATCCAATATTTTATTTTCAACCAGTTTGCGAAACTCAGAGCTAGCTACTTGTTTTCTTTTTAATTCATGTTCATAGTTAGCACAACTAATCACTAAGAAAAAACAATCATTTCAATAAAATTCGCCTCGCGTCTTTCGTAGCTCTAAGTTATTTTCAGCTTTTTTTAAAAAAGCTGAATGGCGTTTTATCACTTTCCCCTTCCCCTTTCCCTATTTTTTTTCTAGTTTTACCTATCTTTCTTTGCACGGATATTGCGCCTATATGCACGTGCTTAATTTGTTCGTTTACAAAAGCGGGCCATTTTCCTGCCACTATAGAAAGTAGAGTGCCCTGTATCAGAGAAATATTAATTGACGTATGTAAGTGAATATATCTGTGATGAAGTCATAATTTCTCAGTTTTTGCATCGCACATAGTTTCCTCATCCTCATTAATCTCTTCACCCCCGCTTCCTGAATTCCAGTTCTGGTATTCTTTCTTGAGCAAGGCCTATTTAATGGGAGACTGATGTCTCATGTAGGCTTATTAACTATATCATCAGCAATAAAGAAAGTAGGGTTTAATTTGCACTAATTTTAGAACATTACGTTAATTAAATAATAATAATAATACGGAGTGAGCTCAGGCTACTTGTTAGGATTGTTGCTTCGCAATTGGATTATGCCGGGTTCGAATTCGGAGACCAGCTATCCTGACTGAGGATTTTCCAGGGTTGTTCCTCAGTTATAGTGGGCAAATGCTAAGTTAGTACCTTGATCTAAGGCTCTGGAGACCTTCCTTCCATTCCTTTCCCAATGTTTTCATCTGTTGATTATTACAGTGTAAAGTGGCCTCTGAGGATGTATCTGGTAGCTTATAGTAAATAAACAATAATGACTTAATATATCTTCACGAAACGTGTGGGTTAATTTAACTATAGCCTTACAGTCCCAATAGATAGCTAAAGTTTTAATATTAATTTCCTGAATTTTAAATACTATTTTCATATTGTTTCAGCTTTCAATTTTCTCATGTATGTTCCACCGAGAATTGAACCTGAGATCACATGAACAAATGCGAATATGATAAATATTTTTGAACACTTTAATATACAAAACACAAAACGCTTCAATCATACGATGCATGGATATGTTTTGGTTACGTCCTGCAATGTATGATTAAAGAAACCTGGAGGGTGAGGAAGAAATAACAGAAATCTCTTTTATATTTACTCCTTCAACAAACTCCTGACCTCAGAAGGGCAAGCCATAAGTTAGGTAATAAAGTCGTACAACGAACACTTTTATTAATACTAATAATACTACACAACCATATCGCTCTCCTGAAATTCTCGTGTGTATGTTTAAAGATCTACTGTTGTTCCACGCCAACCAGTCTATATTTTTTGTTGTACCTTCGAAGTGAAAGATTTGTTGATGGTTGGACTCTAGTGAGTCAGAAACCACTATTAATAAAGAGTTTGTTTTGTCCAGTATTCCTGCGATTAGAAGGGTCTTATCTAAAAGATATTTCATTTGTATATGAGAAAATAAGAAAGTTTATGTAAGAAAGTAAATATTGCAAGGTTAAAATAACATAAAGAACAAAGGTAGCACAAACGCGTTATGGAAACATTTAAAAGCACAGCATCCTACTATATTAGTGAATCCAAAAAAAGTTTTGACGAATTTTAGATATTCAATTTTATCATCAAAATTTCAGATGTAGGTTTGGATACGAATCAATATCTGAGATTCGGATCCAGATCCGAGATCCGGACCCAGATCCGAGATCCGAGTTTCGGATCCAGATCCGAGATCCGGACCCAGATCCGAAATCCGAGTTTCGGATCCAGATCCGAGATCCGGACCCAGATCCGAGATCCGAATTTCGGATCCAGATCCGAGATCCGAATTTCGGATCCGGATCTGAGGTTCGGATCCGAGATCCGGATCTAGGTCCGGATCCGGCAAGATCCGGATCTCACTGGATCCGGGATATCCGGATCCGAAAATTTTTGGCCATCCCTAGTAAAAATGCCATCGCACGTAGGCGGAACCTCTGCCTACAGCTGCAGGACGTTATACGGCCCGCAAGAAAATTCCCGAATATGCAAATTAGCAGTAAGTGAAAGTAAACAAGAAAAAAACAAAAAACAAACTACCCGTTGCGTTCAGCTCACAAAAACCTCTACACAATGACGCAAACCTGTACGGAAAAAAACTCAACCTAATACGGAAAGAACGGATTCTTTGCACAAAAACCGCAAAGCAATCACGCTAGACCTGCTACTACTGCATACATCTCTCAAACATTTGCACATCACTAAACGCCTAATGTAAATAAAGGGAGAAGAACAACAAACAGGTACGTTCCTTTTTATTTTCGTATCACTCGCGAAGTAAATGAATGTGGGTTTGTTACCCCCTTTTTAAGTTCGTAGATACTCAATGAATAATCCCTAAAAGTATAAGCGTCCAGCTCCTTCTGGAACTGATGGGGTCTTACGTATACTATATCCAAATCGAATGTTTCCCTGTAGTTCATAGTGTTTTCTCTCTTATCAGCCGCTTTTCTCTTCCTCATCGTGTTCCGTACTCGAGGATAGTTCTTACTCTTCCACCACGTACAGAGATGGTGGTATGTCATGTAAAAGTGGTAATAGAACACCTAAGAAACCCAGATCATATTGTGCTCACATTGGAATATGCAGTATGAGTACACCGTGATCTGCGTTTCTTATGTGTGCTATTACAACTTCTACATGAAATACCATCTCGTTTGTACGTAATGCAACAGTAAGAACTATCCACGAGCACAAGACATGCAATATGCGTTCAAGTCCCTCCCCTTGCGCCCCCCCACACACACATAGTGAAATATAAAGTACAAGGGCACTACAGAGGCGCACATAAAGTGCACCGTACTCGAGGATAGTTCAAACTCTTGCACCACGTACAGAAATGGTGGTATGTCATGTACAAGTTTCAGTCGATAAGTAAATGTAAGTCGCTTTGTTACCCCATTTTCAAGTTCCTAGATCCTCAATGAATAATCCGTAAAAAGCTGAACTTTGTGAGTCCTCTGGAAATGATGAGGACCTGTTCTATACTATATCCCTTTTTTGTTGTTATCTCTGTAAATTGACGATAGGTCCTATTCAAGACGATGGTAAAATTTCTTAATCATATCTGACATAACAACAGTGAATTCAAGTGACCGTGTTCTTGCTAACAGAATATACGGCCCTAGAAATGGCTTTCTGTATGTTTCCATTACACAAGTCTCTCGTTTCATTATTTACTTCGCTACCAGGTAATGAGACACAAATGCTGTTTGGAGTAACATAACTTTCATGACCATCGCAGCTACAAATGTACTTTGTGTTTTCGCGTTGTTCTAATTTTGACATAATACTTCTCAATCGCTTAATATTATTATCTAAATGTGCGAGCAAATTTTTCCATGTATTGGACTTATTTTCAAGATTTATATTTAAAGGTGCTAGAACCTCAAGTTCATCGGCAGATCTAAACTTTTTGGGGGCTTTTTGAGGTTTATTTTCATTAGTTTCTACGTTTAATACAGTATTATCTACTGTATGTTTCTTTCTACATTACTGCCTTCTAATTCAGACGGTTCATTCAAAGTTGATAGAACTTCTGCTAAAGGTTTGCTTAGACTTCAAAATCGTCCTTTTCACTGTTCGATGTTTAATTTCATTCTTTTCGGTCATTTGTTCAATACTTCAAAATTTATTCGCCGCCTCATTACCTTCTACTGAAATGTATTTTGTGACAACAAGCGTTACTTGTGCTAGATGATACTCCTTAACTAAAACATCTTCATTATCATTGTTACGTTATAAACGTGAGGCCGCTTACTATAAATTTTATTTGTTATTAGTGTCAGTGCCCAGCGTATTACATTTTCATTTTCGTAATCTAATTCTAATTTCCGTGTAGTTTTACTATACGGATCCATAGTATGATAATAGTAGAACTAAGAGCAAAAGTAGCAGTAGGAGTAGGGACGGTTTCGAAGCCCTGCAGGGGTTCGTTGGGTTCTGTTTTTGACAGTAAATGGGCAAATTAAAGACTTTCCCACATTGTTTCGTGCATTTTACAATTGTGGATCCATATAATAAAACTGCACCCTAATTTCTTCTCAGCGTGTGCTAAATAAAGATTTTCACCACGGATATATATATCTTTCAACTTTTTGTACTCATTACTTTTACACAGGCCGCATACTCTTTATTCTATTTCTTTTTGAATTTTCTCCCTAGGCCTATATACACAATTGAAGTTAAATTCTCTTTCACTGATAGTTTCCCTTGCAACATTTTTTGATCGTATCATTTTTGTTATAAACATCTATGTTATTTTAAATTTTGCACAGTCTTATCATTATATTTGTATTTCTCTATAATAGTTGTGTTTTCTTTGTCAGTTTGATCTCTGATATGTATTAACTCTAAAGCGAACATTCGGATTTAATTTAATTTTAGTTTCACAAATGTGTAATTTGTAAATAAAAACAAACACTGCAGTACAATTATAGGTTAATTCCAATTTACAACATCATTCATGAAAGTGAACGATTACTTTACTTTTCATTAATACTTCACTTTTAACTTCCTGGATAGTTTAACGTGTCTCAAACTGCATATTAACTTTTTGGTTACTTCGTTATAAATTCTTTTGCATTGCCTTGGTTTTACCTTACATCTCAGTGTAACTAGCCTGGATCCAATTAGCATCATCCTTTATTTGTGTATTTAAATTATTTACTAATTTGAAAAACTCTTTAAATTCTGTTTCTGTTGGCATGATTACACTGAGAAGATACACATATAATAAACAGAAACAATAAATGGTGTTTAAATACAGTAAATTTATTTCTTTTTGGTTAAACATAGTCCTTCTTCGGGAAAGCCAATTATATAGCGGGACCGTTGTTAGTATCCGTTTCATTCGTAGTACCAAAATGCACAATGGGACGATACCATCTACCGAATATAACGTTGGTGAGAGTTCGTGGTATCCAAACACCAAGTAATGACAATACGGAAAGGTTTAAATAGCATTAACTAGTGCCATCCAGAGATGGAAGGAAACCAATACTTACAGTAAGTCCCTTGGTGTATTCTTCGTAACGTCTCACATATCCTGGGGATGTCAGAAATTTAACGTCAACAGTGAATTCATAAAATAGGTCCTAATGTTGGACAAAAATTGCTGTTTTATTGCAGTGCGTCGACAAGGTAAACTCATAAAAAGATCTTCTAAATCTAACACGTAAATAAGCATTTAAAAATATAGTTTGCAACACACCTGACAAGAAAGTAACATTAATAATTCATATTAATGAGCCATGCAATTTAATCAATACTATTTTATTTCATTTTAAAATAAACCAAAAATGTATTTCAAACTTTTTGATTTTCATTCTCATTCTCAAGAGCAAGAAAGAAGAACTTCACTTCTTTAAGTATTAATAAATTATTGCAATTCAGCTTTTGGTCCTACAAAAGATTACGAGCGCCAGAACAGGCAGAAGACGCACCTGGAATATTCGGAAGTTTTACATGTCATGAGAATTCTTTGAAGTTAAACATTGTGTTGGACTTAGAGATAATGATTGTATCTTTTAAAGAATTTATTTTTTTGAAAGTTTTTCTTTAGCTCACGGTGCACTTCAAAACACTAGCAAATCTTGAAGTACAATATTATAGCAAAGATGAGACAAAGGCATTCCCAAGAATCACGGGACTTTCTTTTTCCTAGACTGATGTTTATTTGATAGAGGCCAGCCTTTTTGTAGAACCGGAAGGAAAATTTACAAGTTCGCTAATGTATGTTAGTATTTTGTTAAGTTAGATTTTAAACATTTCACCCCCTTCGTCTGAACAGAAACCTTTTACCATATGAGAACAATTAGATCTCGAAACCTAGAAATGCAAAAGTTACGTATCATACATCCCAGTTAAGTTTGACGTTTCCTGTTTATTTTGTTGTATCATATTTTATATTGGGGAAATATGCCAATAATAAAAAATACATGACCTATAGCATAAGTGACAAAAAAATGAAAGTTTAACGAGACATACTCAATTGATTGTATGATTTTTGTGTAACTCAATGTACTTCCTTGACAAGGATTAGGTGGTGGAGCAGCAATATGCTGAACCTCACCCGCTTGAATACAACCTTTTTCAATTCAATACATTCATGCAAAAACGAAGACGTGCACTATGTTTCACATATTGAATTTATAAATTTTATTTATTTATATCATAATTTTTACTCCCTAGAATTTATCAGTTAATGGTATGAACTTTTTTCGTAAAAAAAAAAGAAGCAAGTTTATTTACAGAATTCGTTTTTGTGACGGAGTTTCTTGCGAAATGTGTTTTTCTGAGATTAGCTTAGTAATTGCATACATTGGAAAGTCTTCCTCGTAGGTACCCTCCTTTGTACAATCAGTCGGTCCCAAATAATTTTCACAAATTCAAAAGGATAGTTTGTTACTGGTAGTTTATTTATTTATTTATTTATTTATTTCATTTTCCGCCATAAGAACTTAGCGTTCATGGCTTCGACAAGAAATACAGTTACTATTACAATGAATAATAATAATAATAATAATTACAAGAGAAACGTTACAATTAATAATACAATTATTTAAAAATATATATATAATAATACATTATATATAATAATAATAGAAAATATATACGTAACAATAAAAATAAAAGTGCATTTAAAAAAAAATATAAATTGTATATTGTTTTATATATTTCAAAATTCAAATAAATCTTAATATTTACATTACAAAGAAAGATCAAACTGAAGATATTCATCTAAACCATAGAAAAGATGTTTAAATAACAGTAACTTGAGGTGCCTTTTAAACTGCAAGTTTGGCATTCGTTTGACACGATCTGGTAATTTATTATAAAGTATTATTCCTATGTGGTGTAACGAATTTTGAGTTCTTGTTAGGCGGAAATTTTTTTATATGAATATGATTGGTTGTTCTTGCGTTGTATTGGTGTAGGTCCGAATTGAGTTGAAATTTACTTTTATCATATGTATGAATGATGTTGTTTCGAGAATGTATATACACGGCAATGGTAATATTTTTAGTTTCTGAAACAGTGGTCTACTTGGTGTATGGAACGGAACTGATAACATTATTCGTAACATTTTCTTCTGCATTGTAAATACTTTCTTCGCATAACAGGTATTACCCCAGAAAATGATTTTATACGATAGAACTGACTGGATCAATCCGAAATAAATTGTTTTCAAGGTTTCTGTAGTTAGAATCTTACTAACTTTACCTATAAGATACATTTCCGCGCGTAGTTCTCTTGTACGGTTTTCAAAAGTTGACCCTAAGCATTGAAACGTGTGAAATACCCCAGCATGGAAAAGACTTGTGGCACTTTCGCTGAATTCGTATTCCAGATTTAGGGGTAAGACGTAATTTAACGCCATTTTTGCCTTAAGACAGCATCAACATGGCTATCTGTTATAACAGCAGAACACTAAGGAGCATTTCCGCTCACACAGTAACTAAATTAGAGTGTATAAATTCTAAGGTATAACTGAAGATTGCTAACTCTGTACAAATATAAAAGAAAACGTAAATTTTGATTTGGAAGACGATTTTATATGTGATCGAAGTCTTTTGAAGTACTATGAGACGGGGTTACTTTGCACATGATTTAATTCATTGTAAAGAAAGTAACATGTAACTTACAAACCCAATGATTTAGAATACTGTAATTTAAACATATAATAGCTAAATATGTAAGGAAAACATTTGTGCAAGTTCATTAGTAAACATTCAGTATGACCATAGTTATTGAAATATAAACTTTGGTGCAAAGTAACCCCTTAAGTGCGGTTACTTTGCACAACATCCAGAAAAGTATGTTCAACATACGAACATAACTTTTCTGTGCAACGCTTTCGCTTCAGTATTTATACATTTTACTTTCTACACAAATTGCATGCAGTCTACAAATATTGATATTAGAATGGTGGTACCGGTATCAGTACTTAGTTTGAATTATTGACATTTGTAAAGAAAAGTATGTATTTTCTGGTACATGCACAGGAACCGCATTCTAATAATTTGGCATATGTCTCACAAAAATGTCAACTCAGGAAGAGAAAAAAAAATCCCTGCGAACTGATTTGCCTTGGTTATTCCTTATGTTCAAGAATATCACCCCAACCGTAATTAGTGGAATATTTCCAGGATTTGGGACTTTCAGGCTGAAACCCAGCCAAACTGCCTATTTTTTTTTTTAAAAAAATATATATATATAATGTTAGTCATTCCTATGCGTATAAGGTGCAGGCCATCCCCCCAAAAAATGTAGTAATATTTAATATCTAAAAAAAAATAGTCTTTGTGAGTGAAGCCTCTCCCAAACTATTTTTCTGGATCCGCCACTGTTCATAATTATTGTCCAGCAAGAAATTCATTCCGGTATCTTCCTAAATACGATATTTACCGAAATTTAGAATGAGGGACGTTCCAGTAGTATCAATTTCCTATCTAAGCGGTATTTTGGACCGCTGCAAAGTAGAGGCTGAAACTGCCTTCTCCCAGTTTTACTTATTTTTATGACTTTAAAACGTTTCACCTTTCAATTTCAACTATTGCATCAGAGTCCCATTATACAAGGTAATATTCTACGAAAGTGACTCAACTTTGACGATAAATCTTGTATGTGATATGTTTCAAATTTTGGCGGCCTTTACAGTGACTGCTTTCCATACCTCTACTACAATGAACACTCCCGGTAATTAGAAGTGATGTTAAGCGCCAACATTATAGCCAAAATACAGTTAGATGTTCTATCTTACGGTGCTAGTTGAAACTTCCCCTTATATTTTCATGGTTTAGCCGACATAAAACTGTAAAACGTTACATATTTTGTTCAGTGTAGGTATTCAAACTCTACGGCGTGCGTTTCTATACCAGAATAACCAAGGTGCTAATAATTTACTGTTGCAATGATGAATTCAAAGTGTTTCTCCTTAAGATTGAACGAAATACTGCCAAATCATTGGTAATCTTAGTTGAGTCTTACCGGAAAACCAAATCCCTTGAGGAAGTTCGTAGCTCCGGGAGCTGACATTCACTGTCCTAATAAACGTCTGTGACGGTTTCGGAAGGAGTTTGTCTGGCAACTATTATATAAAGTACCAAAAATTTCGTGTGACTCAATACAATATTTATAAAAAAATAGTTAAATATTATATCATTGTTTATTTGTAAAGTAAAAAAAAAATGACCGTTGAAATTGTAAAAAAAAAAAACATAAATAGGTATTTATTTTAGTAAATTTATTTTTAAAAATTAATGAAGTAGACTTGTAACGAGATTCTCTCCACTTTTTCTTATGCTTTACTTTATATATGAAATGGAGTTTTTCGTTGACAATACGTTCTGATTGAAAATTTCGGTGTTAAGATTTGTTGATATTGATTTTGATGTTTTAAATGTCGAAGAAAACCATTACATCCCAAACAAAAATACAATGAGAGCAGATATCATTTTATGAAATGTTTCAGTTCAGGAAAATATATCGTATACCTACGCTCATAATACGCTTGTTTTTTCGTTAATTTTAAGGTAGATATGCGCTGGAATATAAAAAAAATTAACTGGATATGTGCCCATTGCATTCCATATAAGAGCCAACTAAATGCTCTTTGTTTTGCCTGAGTGACTTCTGTGCGAGATATTCTTCCATTTATGGTAAAAACATGATGTTAGGATTCAACATTAACCTAAATCTGTGTGCCATATAATATTGATACTTAAATGGGCGGTATACACCAATACAACCAAGAAATATAATAAGATACTAGAAGAATAACTTAATTCTGGAAAAGCGACAAAAAAAAAAAAAAAAAAAAAAAAAAAGACGATGCCTCTAAATTAAAACATTCATCAAGTACTACAAAACAATGTAACTGAAAATTGCTGGAGGTACATTATTTGAGTAAAGACGAAAGGTTGTAGAGTATAAGTAAATTTGTCTTTAAAATATTACAGCACTAGCTGAAAATAGTAGAGTTCCATTGTTAAGTGGAAATTTTTTTATCGTAGCAGTTGATATTATATTTTAGAATTATAAACTGGTAATGTAACGTAGGAACTTTAGCTTTGGCGTTTTCTGTGTTAATGCAACCGTGACGTACGTTAAGAGTCTGTATCTTTCTTTAAAAAGAAATGGGCAAAAGCAAAAATCGTGCTTTCATGAAATGTACCTATGTATAGCAATATATATATATATATATATATATATATATATATATATATATATATATATATATATATATATATAATGTGCACGTAAGATAAAATAGACCTATGATACACTTCTAGGAAAAGTAGATTAAAGATATAATACGTTTTACTTAATTAGAGGGAAAATGAAGATAAAATCGGATATTGATCAGTAGTTTGGTACTCTGGAATTGTTTTGTGTTTTTGATATTATTTATAACGATATTTTGTATATGAGTTGCAGGAAAATTTCGGATATTTTAAAATATTTTTTATGTCCCTTTTACATCCCTAATCGGATCCCAAACCATTGAATCTACTAACTTAATTTCACCTTATTAAAACGAATAATATTTTTCTTTTTTTTCAGATTTGTTTGTTCTTCTTTAACATAAAGTGCTGAAGGTTTTAAATCTCCAACTTGAACAATATTCTGCTAGGGAAATATCTTTTCATTATTTGGACTTTGCTTGTAATAAAATTGAAATGAAAACAAAAAACGTTCCTAACAAAGTCAAAGTAAAAACAGAGATAGAGCCATTTGATGAATGTGATTATAAACTATGTACTAGTAACATTAATGATCGTAAAGATTCACTTGCAAAACTTTTGGAATGTAAGAAACGAAAAAATGATATGAAAGACGAGACTCTCGCTTCAGAAAGTAATCAGGATGGAACAATATCCGATTGGAAACTTACTTCGAAAGCAATATGTTTGGTCAAGTGTTTATCAACAGCTGAAATACTTATAAAAACCAAACATTTTCAGAGTAATATCAAACCAACTTTCTCCAGTTTTATACACAACACGGAACAGTCAATCAGTAACCTCTCTGCCACTATTGGAAATCAGAAAGATCATGATAAGGACGTTGAAGAGAATGATGACTCAGAAGCAGATAACAATCCTCAGGCCTTCAGGTACTTTTAGGCGTTTATTTCATTTGAGTTATGTATATATAACTTTTTGTTTTCAACACTTGCAATACTTAGTTGAATATAATATTTTTTTCGTTTAAATTAATCTGAGTTAATGGAATTTCTAATATTTGAATATATCAAATAACACAACCCAATGCTTAGTTCTGTACGAGATTAGACAGTTCGACAGTGAAATAAGTCTCCAGACGTAACGGTAAGTCACTATGAACCTCCATAGAGCAATCTTTGAGATTTAGGATTGAATTCTGACATGCTTCTAGGCAGTGTTGGGTAAGTTACTTGTAAAAATGTAACGCGTTACAAGTTACTTTACTTTCTATTAAAATGTAACGCGTTACTTGCCCCAAAAAAGTAACTGTTACTGTACTTCGAAAGTAACTCGTTACTAACGCATTACTTTTATGTCCGAAACTTTAAATATGTGAAAAATTTATTATTTCACTTTTCCGTATTACTATTACTACCACTATTATTATTATTATTATTATTATTATTATTATTATTATTATTATTATTATTATTATTATTGCACGTTCTGAATCACTTTATGTAAATGCAAGGACAAATTTTTACTTGATATATGAATATTTTCATATAATGTAACATTGATAAAATGCCATACTGCACGAGCACGTAGGGATGGGCACGAGCGAGTTCGAGCTAGTTTTCTTTGAAACTCGATTCGACTAGAAACAGAGATCTTTGAGCTCGATCGGAGAACTGGGTTTGAGAAATTTCCTCCAAATAGACTCGAATTGGGGTCGAGTTTCAAGCCAAATCTGGTGTGTAGTTTCGAGTACATTCTTCAAGTATATTACATAGACAATAAACACTACTACTACTACTACTACTACAACGTATTATTATTTTTATTATTATTATTATTATTAATTATAACAACACTGTATGTAAACATAAAAGATAGGCGGTTTGTATTTAAATACTAAAAAGCTAGTTCATTGCCAACCTCGGTAGTCGTGAAGTCTAGGAGTCAAGGATATTGTTTACGAGCTTCTGAATTTGAATTGAGGGTCTAGGTTGGGTATTCGGGCTCGAGCCAAACACTGTTAAAAGTTATAAGGTACTGGCCAAATATCTTCAAAACTCGGCCCGGGTTTAGAATTGTCAACGGGACGAGCAGCTCGGCTCACAACTCATTCATTATCGAACCGAACCGAGAAGTCAGCCGAGCCAACAGCTCACCCAACCGACTCGGCTCAGTTGAGCCCAACCGAGCAGATGGCTTATCCCTACCAAGCCAGCTCGAGCTGATGGTTCACTCCAAGCGAGCCGGCTCGAGCCATCTTCTCAGTTGAGCCGAGCCGAGCTGAGCTTTTTATAAAAGATCTCTTGAGGTCTCGCTATCGAGACGAGATGCAAGTAGTGTCCCCTCTCGTGAGCAACACTAAAAGTATTCCATATTACTGTTTAGTTTACATTTCTCATGGCTTTCGCTTTCCAGTGTAATCAGGCCATGATTTCAAGACGAATTAAAAGGAACGAGACATTTATCAAACTCGACTGGACTCGAAACTCGACGCGAAAACTGAATCGGCTCGGAACTCGACTTGAGAATATTACCTTTGACTTGAGTCGAAACTCGACTTGAATTCGAATCGAGTCGAGTTTTAGCTTGACTCTTGTCATCCCTATCCGTTAGAAAAAATGATTGCTTATTATTATTCTGCTAAACTAATTATATAATAATAACAATGTTTTTATGTAAAATTAAAAATACAGAATATAGAGAAATATTACACTACAACTAATAAAATGAGAACACATGAACTGGAGGTGAATCAAAACTTGCTAGTAACTCTTAAAATTGATACATGCTTTTTAAAGCTAGTTTCAAACTCTATAATTAACGGGACTCTAGGATAAGCAAACTGATCAGAATGAACTCCATGTATTACACATCATCAGCAAACTATTTTGTAGTAATAAAGTGGAACACAGTTTATTCATATTAATCCCTTAGTGTATATCGTTAATTATGGCACCCTAGTTGTTGATAAATATTTTCCGCCGGGGCACTTCAGACAGTTTACTTATAATTTCTGCCCACCATCTTCCTCAGCTCTTCAGAAAAAAGTATTCTTTGAAATGTTCGAACGATAAAATATTTTCGATCTCCATCTTTATAGAAACAACACCAATAAAAGTAAAATAGGCTACCGGTATCATTGCACTCCTAGTTTACTCACTGAATGTATTGATTTGGACCTGTCAAAATTCACGACAAAATCTTCCAGTGGCTTGCAATCAGTACACGTGATTACCCTAAGGCTGTCCTCATCTTCCAAAAACAGCAAGTGGCACTACGAGCTTATCTGTTTGTCTGTGTGTCGGTGGGTGTCAGTCACTGACATACGTAGTTCATGCTTGATTGTTTCATTCTGAGAAATTCACTTACAGGTAAGAAACATTTGTTTACGAAAAAAAAATACATATATTGTAGTTACTCATCCAAAATGTAACGCAAACTAGGTACGTTACCTAAAAATTTCTAACGCGTTACCGTTACAGTTACTTTGCAAAAAATGTAACGCGTTACTAAGAAACGTTACTTAAAAAGTAACGCGTTACTTGCGTTACGTTACTTCCCAAGACTGCTTCTGACTAATGTCGAGAGCAATCCTTATAATAAGTGCTCATAAGTAAAACGATCACTCAATAATATTTTAAAGAAGATATAAACTACTTTTAAATCTCAAGACTATTTAATATGAGTCTTCAGTAACATTAACTGGAATGGGATGTGCATGTAATTTGTGGTCAGAAAATTTGATAATATAGCTTCTATTATTACAAACAGAACTTTGCTGGCGTCTCAGTAATTTTCTTCTCTCACTCAAAATAGTTTCGTGATTCAAAAGCTCATATTTTCTATTTATTTATTTATTTATATGTTCTGAAATTGTAACATTATTATTTATATAAATCGCCTTAGTAAATAAGTATGCCAGGCACAAAGAGCACCGAGGAATTATCGAGTTTCTTTTTTTAATGTGTCACCATTGGAAAACCCTTTCACTTATTGCGATTGTTCTAATTTTCATGTATGTCGTAACACGAACTAACTCCTACTATACAACCAAAAATTCATCTTTTGTAAACAGTTTATTTTAATATATGGTTTAATTAACTTCAGAGGTAAAAAGCTTCATGTCTTAGAAGTTTATAACTCATGATGGTAGGTCGTATCATATCTTCGTCCATGATATCTCGTACGTCTATTTATTGTCTTTTCAGGAGACGAAAAGAAACTTTCTTCCATCTATTAACAATACTAATATTTGAGACCTTCTAAAAGGTTCGTTATTAGTGATGGGTAAATTCCCGGGAATATATTTTTCGTGAATATTCCCGGGAAGATTCCCAAAAATGGGAATTTTCTGGGAATTTATATACAATCACAAATAAAATTGCATTCTATTACTATATTATGATTAAGTTAAATTCGTTTTTATATCACAGTATATTATTACTTTTGTCCCCAATATTTTATTATATTTATAGAGTACGCATAAATGGATATTTATTTACAATATGTCCTATGAAATTAAATATGTTTCAATAATGACATAGTAAGTCCACATACTTTTAAACTGCTAAAAAGTTTAAATTGACATGTGAGTGGATTTTCTAAACTTGACCGTACTACTGATATAAACATATTAAATTTTAAATGTTATATTCCAATTAGGTTTTGTAACCACCAGAAGACACAGTTTCCCCCATTTTGTCAACATTTGCGCATAAATATTTATGTTTACAATATTTCCAAGGTACTTTCTTATCTTTATAATTTTGCATATAATATTGCCACACACGACCTTTCCTTCTGCCTATTTCTCGAAATTTCATGCGTTAATTCACACGTAAGAGGAGCCTGAGTACCTTTTCAGAGATTCGAGTCAGATACAGGAGACAGAGCGATGTCTATTAATAACGGTGGTTCAGGGTTTATTACTAGTACTTCGTCTCTATTTCTACGTAATTCTACATTACTTTACAAAATGGTTCCTTTTCATCATTTGTATATTAGTACTTTGCTACTTTTGGCTATTGTTTAGCTTTGGGGTGCCAGCTTTGGCACCTACTTTTTTGCTACACTCTATTGCGATTCGGTTGTTTTATGGTTTCATACGTTAAATTACGTTACCAACATTAAATTCAGACATCGTTGCCGAGCGAGCGTTAGCGAGTGAAGGCGGGTTAAAGCCCCTTAGGGTACGTTGTTTTCTATTTTTTTTTACCAACAATTCACTTCCTTTTTTCGCATAAATCACTTCTACTTTCCTTTACGGTTTGTACAAATCCCCTACTGCCCTAAAAAGTTGTGTTCGACACTTTCTTGACCACTTGAACACCACTACCAACTCATTTCTTCTGTAAATCATCCTACTCTTTGCTAGTTTTGTGCCCCCAATAGAAACAGTTAATTACCCTACTTTTTAGTGAAAATAGATACACTCTGATTTCGTGGGTTCCGACCCACACAGGAGCCAAGGGTGCCGATCCTGGGAGGTCGGCGCCCCAAAAGCTAATGGGGGCCCTTATTGTAATTATGAATATACAATATTTAGCATAATTTGAATGCAATTTGTCTTAAAATCATCACATTTATACCTTCTGCATCTGAATAGACCCCCAAAATATACAGAGAAATCGGCGCCCTTGACTGGATCTTCCACAATTGATTTTTAAAATTATAAATATTGTTTGGGGAAGCAGCTTTTCGTCTTAACGGACAACTGACGGGCGGACTACGCTTGTATGATTGTACAGACATCCTTGTCAGCAGTTTTATGAACTCACAGATTACACCACAATTTTATATGGAGAGGGGATGAAATAGTACTGAGAAAACACTGATAACTCATGTTGTACATGGTCAGAGGTCTCCACCGAGGAAAAAGGTTGTAATCTTTGGAGCGCGATAGAATTTTCTGTTAAAGCTACCTCTCGAAGTCATTACCAGTTGAAGCTATTGCGAAAATATAAAATAGCGAATCTAATTATTAATGTTATATCTGATATTCAATTCACGCTGTGGTCCACCAGGGTATGAATCAGGTATGACGAATATTTGAAGTACAAGTTAATCATTTAGTAGGGAACTTATATTTTTAAACGAAGTTGTAACAATATTAAAAATGTGTCGTATGAAACGAAAAATCTATTACATATTCCAAACTACAATATTCTTCCTTTTGATATATGTGTGTGTTTATGTGATAACTTTATTTTGAAAAGATCATAATCATATAAGCTGTCTCTGTTTTCACACAATATTGGGATCAGTCGGACATGTTAGTCATAATAAAATTGACTTCACTGCACTTATTATGACATGTTAGTCATAATAAAATTGCAAAACGAGACCACTGAACAGAAAAAATAATGTGCCATGAATATGATACCAGTAAGCCAATCTGATATAAAGCAATATATGAAAACTAACTTTGTCTTTAATGCCACCCTTTTTAGAGCTGAAGACTGCCTGGTCAGACGCTGATTTATTAATTTGCCCCTTTAATACGAGACTACTTCAATATCAACAGAATTCTAAAGTAGATAAATATGCTCTTTGAAAAAGTTTTTGTTTTTTTTTTAATGAAAAGTTATTCTTTTACTGAAAGATTGTCCTGGGATTCAGTAATTTTAATATAGTAACCTTAGGCTAACGGGAATTTATGCTTATCGATTACTATACAATATTGCAGGGATCCTCACATCACTACACAAGCACACATAACGACACTTGCTTATATTTACAAACTAGCAGAGGGTACAATAAAGAGGAAGACACGAAGGAAACCAAAAGGAGACGGACTACACGAAGGAAACCGAAAGAAGACAGGCCACCCGAAGAGGAATTGTGAAAGAGGAACCACGGAGGAATCAGGCATCAGTGGACCACTTATTATATAACCTATACTTGCTCCGAGTTTACAGAGGACTAGGGTACACCTTTACTTAAACCCTATGTCGCACTGGACTAGCGATCCTAACTACAACTAAAAATCTCGCGAAGCTGCTGTGGGGTTTTCCTACAAGCCCACCTAAACCTCGTTAGTGCTCTGAATGCTGCCATGAGCTAGGAAGCTCACCGGGCAAAGCACCTATCTCCTTCATCAGGTCACTTAGGAGAAAAAGACACAATTAAATTAATATTAGTAATTCAAAAGACAGTGTATTTAGAATTTTTAATAAAATTGGTGAAGGGAAAAAGAGATCCGGACCGTTATTTGACTCTACCTGTAAAACATTTCATGGTGGTAGGCACGGGAGTTCTGTACAGAACGCTCTTTGTAATAAATTTTTAATAGGCACAATGTTTATCAGGCCAGTGCCGAAATTAACCTATGTGTAATTTTTCTTCTTCTGCCTTTTCTTTTTAAGCTTTCTTCACTGCGATTTTATGGCGGAAATAAAGTCTGGTAAGCAGTCATATAGATCAGGAGAACATAATACAAATTTTAAAATGACAGATGGCGCATATGTCTTTTAGCGTTCCTTATCCTGTGAAATATTCAGAATACGTACATGAGGACCAAGACAGATTTTTCATGATGTTCGATTACATGGCAAGAATGCAATCATGGTCACCAGCCAAAAAGGAGGAAATTTTACCAATATACGTACAGGATACAGCATTAGATCTAGTATTGCAACTTAAAAACCAGAACCAATTACGGAAATTATTCTATGAAAATTTAAAATCTAGATTAGTTGCACTGAGGAGGCCGAAGTTTCCTTGATACAAGGCGCAACAGGAATTATTCCAATTTGAGCAGGGAATAGATGAACGCATAGATTCGTATCTTTTGCGTAAACTTCGTGCAATTAGACAATTAATATAGTACGCGTCAGAAGAGCAGAAGATTGACCACTTATCTTATGGGTTACAAAGGGATTTTCTCAACAAAATTGCATTCGTGATGTGAAATTGATGTCCGAAATTCCGTCGTGGGACAAGACCGGACCCGATACCAAGTCGATGGCTGATGTAGAAAAACCGAAGTTTGCCGTTAACGAGGAAATTAACCGGAAAGTGGCTTTGTATTATGGGTCTATTAGGTCACTGGCAGGACAGGCGATCGTAAATTCATCCAACACCCAGTTGCAACAAAGAGGAGAATTAGACTTGATGGTACAGTCTTTGGCGGGAAGTGAAATGATGCAGGAGTCCATGAAAATTGGTCACTTGCACCCAGGTAACACCGTATTATCCTCAGGATATAATCTACCTGTAGATTATGTTATACATGTATCTGCATCCGATGATAAAAATGATAAGCGCCTAAGGATGTGTTATGAGAAATCCCTACAGTTGGCTATGGACAATGACATAACGACCATTGCTTTTCAAAATATAGCTACAGGAGTATTTAACTACCCGAAATTGGAAGCTGCAAGAATTGCTTTGAACGTAGTAAGGGAGTATCTGGAGGAGTACCTCGATTATTTTGAAAAAAATAATTTTCGTTCAATTCGAAAAGTCAATTTACGAAAACGTGATGCACGAATATTTCCCGAAATAGGTTTTTGTCGTTTACAATAGCATAAAATATATACAGTGCAAATAATAACCTAGAGATTAGTTTATTACTGGCCTAACAGGGAGCTATTTCTATGTTAATTTGCAGTATGTTAGTACAACCTTTTACCACCACCATAAAAAAATCCTATGTCTATTATTCTGTCTAAGTGCAAGTCCACAGGAAGTATTAAACCATCTCCCAAAAATAGTTTCAGCTATCATTTTTCTACCTTTATTGTTGAAAATAAAATTAAGTTAGATACTGAGATGTACTAGCAGGCATTTCGCTTACCAAGAAAAAAAAAAGAAACATTGAAATTGGTAACGCAATAATCAACAGGTAATAATCAACAGAACATGTGAAAATTCTAAATTTCTCATTATAT
The DNA here is from genome assembly GCF_964235325.1 of Thermobia domestica. Classification (NCBI taxonomy): domain Eukaryota; kingdom Metazoa; phylum Arthropoda; class Insecta; order Zygentoma; family Lepismatidae; genus Thermobia; species Thermobia domestica. The sequence goes on from NC_137460.1 coordinate 16,458,094, forward strand.
TTAATTTGTGTTTAAGATAACCTATCTTGTTTTAAGCTGCCATATCCTATCTTTCTCTTTCCTATATGTGACGTCTAATAACACCGAGTTCCAAATAACATCTGGTTTATTTTTCCGTAAACTCCCAAATGTTATTTTCTACCAACATTCATTACCGATATCTTTCAATTTGACCTTTTCCTTTCCGCATGATGTTAAGGTTTCTTCTCTTTTAGAATATCTGCATTGCAACAAAACTGACACTCTACCTCCAGATGTCTGCGAAGCTGCGAAAGAACTACATGATCTGCAAGTCCATATTAACGATTATTTTTTAAAGATCCAAATCCAAGATTTCATCGATTATCAACAAGATCTCCGCGTGCACTGCTAGGGTTCATTGGGAAAGAATTGAATTGGTGTTGTGACGTAGCTGACAATTCTTCTATTGATTCGATAAATAAGAAGGAATTTCATTTGGAACAAACAGTATTAAGTTTACAAAAACAATTATTCAAAAATATTCTCTATATTCAGAACACAACTTCAGAATTTTTAAGTTTTCAAGATCAGATACAGGATAAATTTCATAAAATTCGAAACTTTACGGAAAAATATTGGATCAAGAACATGATCTGGGATGTAAAATTTTATATTCTTACTAAAAGAATATAAGCACACCTCAATTGTGTCTACTGTAATACTATCGACTAGTCTAGATGAATAACGCACTTAATAGCAATGATCACTTTTATTTCTATACCTCTTATTGGTATACACTTCTTACAGAAACTATCCCAACATTATTCACTGGATAAACAATCGCTATTCACATAACTAATAAGTATTAAGTAATCTCAAATCATACATCCATTACTTACTTCGTAATCTAGCGATTCTCTTTCATTAACAACATTACACATACTATTTGCCTAACAACAGCTTCGTAACGGCATGTGTACAATTTCATGTAACTTCCTGCCCATACTACATCCCAACACTCTCCCCCTGTTACCTAAAAAAATCGCCGCCACTAAAAAACAACATTATATACAATTCGTTTTTTTTCATTACAACCATTAATCATTAATACAGTCTCAATTGACAATCTCGCTTGTCTTTCTTCTTCGGTGCTTTACACCAGGTCCTCAGCTCATCAATCTGTGCCTCTAAAATCTCTAGTTTCTCAATTACCGTAACTAACAATTTATCTCGATCAATTGACCGTTTATGCAAAGGATCTACACCATTCGAGTTGCTAGCCATGCCATCTGTCGACTTCTTTTCTACTACACTTTTTATATTTGCTTCTTCTGTTCCGGTACCAGTAGCTGATTTTAGTTGCCGGTGTGATGATGCTCTTTTATTTCTCATGCGTCTTTTACGCTGTACAATATGTATTGGTTTTTGGATTTCATCATTTGACGTTGAATTGTTTTTCAATCCCATTTCTTCGTCCGTCACAGAATCTACAGAAGTACTTAATGTATGTTCGTTAATCTGTGGCTGTTCCATATCGCTACTTGTACTGTCTGCAATTTCTGGTAACATATCCGGAGCCGAAGTTGGGTCTGTTCCTACCATATCTGCATTTGGAGTTTCCACCCAGATTGTATCAAGCCGTAGAATGTTAGCTAAATTACTTAATTCTTGTTCTTCATCTTGATCACTGATTGCAGTCTCTTGATACCCAAAATTAACTAAACCTTGTGTTTGACGTTCTGATTCTGAAGACACAAACGAATCATATTTACATGTCAAAGCAAAATGATTTTTTCGTCCACAACGTAAACAAATCTTTCCCCATGCCGGACAACGTCCTCTTTTATGCTGCATCGAACAATATCGGCAATTACTCTTTGACTTTGGTGAAGCCTGAGCAGAAGATAACGAAGAGCTATGTGATGTTGATGTACTGTCCTTCTTTTGACGAACCCTTGACGATTGGATAGCGTTTAATTCACTTTTTTCAGATGACTTATAAAACCGAAGTTGTTGTTCGGTACTTTCCATTCCTAATGCTATTTCTGTTGCTTTGCTGAATGTTAGATCTCGTGTATTGAGTAACTTTCTACGAATTGATTCGTCCGCAATCCCCAAAACAAATTGATCCCTCAAATTTTCGTCCAAGCAACAGGTATATTCACAGAAGGTCGACTGTTTTTTTAAATCCAATACAAAAGATGAAATTGACTGGTAAGGCTTCTGTCGCATGCTGTGAAATTGATATCTCTCCGAAATTATATTTACTTTTGCAGCATAATATTTTTTCATCACGATCTTGATGTCTTCATAAGATTTTGCTGATGGAGAATCTGGCCAGCAAATGTTACATAGTTGATCATAAGCTTCTGTTCCCATTACTGTAAATAATGTTGCAACCTTTCGTTCTTCTGGTATTTGTGCTGCTATGCACATAAACTCAAAGCGTTCCAAATAAGTTTGGAGGCGATCAGTTTCCACATTAAAAATCGGAAAGCTTGGAATGGTAGCCATGATTAAACAGAGCGTAACTCAATGAACGACTGCGCCAAATGTAAAATTCTATATTCTTACTAAAAGAATATAAGCACACCTCAATTGTGTCTACTGTAATACTATCGACTAGTCTAGATGAATAACGCACTTAATAGCAATGATCACTTTTATTTCTATACCTCTTATTGGTATACACTTCTTACAGAAACTATCCCAACATTATTCACTGGATAAACAATCGCTATTCACATAACTAATAAGTATTAAGTAATCTCAAATCATACATCCATTACTTACTTCGTAATCTAGCGATTCTCTTTCATTAACAACATTACACATACTATTTGCCTAACAACAGCTTCGTAACGGCATGTGTACAATTTCATGTAACTTCCTGCCCATACTACATCCCAACATGGGAGATCACCTAAATAAGCTTGCGAATCGAGTCCGTAAAAAGGCATTTCGTTCATTCAAGAGTTTTATTGATTTTAACGCAGTTTGTAGTTTGTACAAATTTTTAAATATGATCTGACAATTCAGATGTGTACAGATGTAGGGCTGAACCCTAATATAATTCCTTATAAAGTGCTACACGCACATTTGTCTGAACTTGAGAACATCATTTTGAAAAATGGATATAAGTTAGCCATAGATAATTCGTTATTGGAGATGTATTATTCAATTAATGTTTTGATTTGCTCAATCACCGATACGTGATGAAAACTCCGATCGTTGAAATACAGCTTTCGTTCGAGTTATATAATGTGCAGCCACTTTCGTTTGCTGTATATAACCAAACTTGTACCGTGGATATCCATCCTTTAGTTATAGTAGTTCAAGATAAAAAAAAAAAAGATCTTATAACAATAACAGGAACAAGCCTACTTGCCTGTCATTATAGCCAATCAAAGTTATGTAAGATACCTACACACACTGTGACACGATCTCGTTTAATAAATTGTGCTCACGCAGCTTTCGTTGCAAGTACAGTCAGGGATATATTACACAATTGTGGCCATATGTGCTATGATTCGAAAGAGGCACAGATTATAGACATTAAATCGCATGAGTTTGTTTTAACACACCCACCAGATCATCTAACTTTGAGGACTAGAGAAAATGTGTCTACTATTCGAGTTCCAGAAGGAGCCAGATTATACTGAGCCCTTAAAATTCGAATACCATGCAATACTATATTGGTTGTGGAGAGAAATCTTTTCGTCAGATCGGACTTTCCGTGTCTCGACGATGATCTTACAGAACCTGTATTTTTACATCTTTTTCCGAGCCAGCTTGTTTCTGATGTTCTGATGCTATTACGATCTACGTATAAAGGGAATAATTTTTTTAATGTTTCATCTTTACTTAATGATGTTCGGAGTTCTTCGATCCGACATTTGAACATATCAGCGTTTACGATAATTGAGCAGACGCCAACTAAGATGCCCATCTATAAGCATGAATATTTTATACAAAGAATTATTAATATTTAGATTATTGTAATCAGGCTTCTTCTTATTTATTTGCTAAGAGAACATGGAATTTTCAATTTTATATGGTTTGTAGAAAATGTAGTGCATCTACGGAATTTTTCTTGCAAGAATTGAGCTACTTTTTAGACATTGTGCAAACCGTTATTGCAATTGTGAGTCTAATTTTTCTCAATAGAGTAATGAAAAGTTTAATGAAAACAATTGGTGAT